>NW_028270159.1:80389106-80544106 GCF_037043375.1 Chiloscyllium plagiosum | reverse complement strand
GGGCAAGAGCCCTTCATCAGGAACTCCTGAGAATGTGACAAACAACCTTGATAAAGGGAGTCAGCTGAGACTATGACAAAGTGGCATATTTTCAGAGTGAAGAGATAGGTGGAATGGCCTAAATCTATTGCTATATCTCATGCCCTTATGGTCATACAGTCTATTATTCAGTCCTGAGTTGAAAGTCTCAGACCTGCTCTTGTAACCCTTGTATCTGTACGTTGATTTGACTTCACCTTCTGGTCAATGGTAACCCCAACAAAATGGACGGTGGGAGAATTCATTGCCGGCCAGTAGCGCATTAATATGTTGAATATAAGCTGCTATCTGTGAGTCTAACCTGGTAGGAGTACATTGTCTCTACGATGATTGTCATTTTCAGTCTGGTATCTTTGAAGGATCGATCCTGCTATGCCAATATTGTTGAATTTAATAAAACAGGTGCAATTTATCACAGCGCTCAGCAACAATACGTCATGGAACACTGAACACCTTTCTAATAACAGAAAGGTCTAAAATGTTCATCATCAGAAACACTGCTTTCCTGTTTATGTTCAAATCAGACAACCTGTCTCATCAAACTGCTCAACTGGAACTTGTTACATTTTTTTTGGATATGAGAATCGCTGGAGGGGCCCACCATTTCTTGTCCGTCCCTAGTTGCCCCCTTGAGAAGGTGGTGCTGAGCTGCCTTCTTGTACTGCTGCATGTCCACCTGCATGGCATTTACCCACAATGCTATGAGGGAGGGAATTACAGGGTTTTGACACAGCAACAGTGAAAGAATTGTGATATATTTCCAACTCAGGATGTTTACTGGTTTTGCAGGAGAGTTTGAAGTTGGTGGTGTTCGCAAAAGCCTGCTGCATTTGTCATTCTAGATCGAAGTGTTCGTAGGATTGGAAGGTGCTGTCTGAGGATCCCTGAAGAATTTCTGCAGTGCATCTTCTTATACTGATCGTTGGTGGTGAAGGGAGTGAATGCTTGTGGATGTGATGCCAATCAAATGGGCTGTTTTGTCCTGGATGGTGTCAACCTTCTTTCGTGTCGTTGTGGCTGCAGTCATTCATGTAACAGGGGACTATTCCATCTCAATCCTGACTTGTGCCTTGTAGATGGTGAACATGCTTTGGGAAGTCAGGAGATGAGTTACTCACGCAGTATTCCTAGCCTCTGATCTGCTCTTATATTTATGTGGCGAGTCCAGTTGAATTTATGGTCAATGGTAACCCCAAGTGTAATGATGAGGGTGGGGTGGGGTGGTAGGGAATTTAGTGACAAATATGCTGCTGAATACCAAGTGTTTGTATTGTTTCTTACTGGTGATGGTCATTGTCTGGCATTTGTGTGATGCGTATGATACTTGCCACTTGTGAGCCCAAGTCTGGAGATATTCCAGATATTGTTGCCTTTAGGCATGGACTGCTTCAGTATCTGAGCATGTGCGAATGGTGCTGAATATTGGGCAGTCATCGTCGACTATCCCCATTCTGACCTTATGATGGAGAGAAGGTCATTGATGAAGCCACTGAAGATGTTTGGACCTAGGTTTCATCCGGAGGACCACTGAAGATTTTACGTAGTATGGTGATGAAACGTCTGTAAATGAACATTCCAGTTCATGGAGCAAACCTGCATCAACATTATCCTGACGGACTACTGCAGAGATGTTCTGCAACTGAGATGACTGACCTCCAACAACAATGACCGTTTTCCTATCTGTCAGTTATGACTACAATAACAAGTGTTGGCCCGCGATACTCTTTTTGCTGGGGATCCTTGATGCCACATTTGGCAGAATGCAGCCTTGATGTCAAGGGCTGAAATTCAGTTCCTTTTTCTATGTTTTAACCAAGGCTATGATTAGGTCAGGAGCTGAGTGTCTCTGGCAAAACCCAAAAGGGGCGTCACTGAGCAGGTTATTGCTGAGCAGGTGCTGATTGATAACACGATTGATGACAATTCCATCACTTTACTGATGATGGAGAAGACATTGATGAGGCGGTAATGGGCCGGGTTGAATTTGTCCTGCGTTTTATGTACAGAACATACTTGAGCAGTTTTTTTTCCCATTGTCGGTTTGTAACTGTACTTGAACAGCTTGCCTTGGGAAGCGGGAAGTTCTGGAGTACAAGTCTTCAGGACTATTGCCGGCATGTTATCAGGGGTTATAGCCTTCGCAGTATCCAGTACCTTCAATCGTTTCTTGACATCAGTCAATCGAATTTGCTGCAGACTGCTATCTGTAATGATGGGGACCACGGGAGAAGGCCCAAATGGACCATTCACTCGAAACTTCTAACTGAAGATTTCTGCGAAAGCTTCAGCCTTACCTTTTGCACTGATGTGCTCGGCTCTTCCATCATTGAGGATGGGAATATTTGTGGAGACTCCAGAGTTGTTTAATCGTCCAACACCATCCACGATCGGATTAGGAGGACTGCAGAGCTTAAATCTGATGCATTCGTTGTGGGATAGCTCAGTTCTGTCTGTCCCTTGCTGTATATGTTATTTGGCACGCAAGTATTTCTGTTTGGAAGCTTCAGCAGATTAACATTTTATCTTTGTATATTCCTGGTTCTGCTCCTGGCATGCCCTCCTGCACTCTCCATTGAACCAGAGTTGAACACCTGGCTTGATGGTAATGGTTGACTTGGGATATTTTGGGCCATGACATTACAGATAGTGCTTGAGTACAGTTCTGGTTCTATTGATGGTCCACTGTGTCTTATGGACGCTCAGTCTTGAGTTGCTAGATCTCTTCGAAGTCTGTACCATTTAGCATGGTGATAGTGCCACATAACACAGAAGAGTTTATTTTGAATGTCACCGTGAGACTTTTACCGATACTGTCATGGACAGATATATCCGCAGTTGGTAGATTGGTAAGGATGAGGTCATATATGATTTTTTCCCTCTTGTTCTTTCCCTCACCATCTCCTGCAGACCCAATGTAGTAGCTATGTCCTTTTTGGACCCGACCAGCCTGATCAGTACTTACTGCTGCCGAACCATTCTTGGTGGTCGACTTTGAAATCTCCCAGCCAGAATACACTTTGTGCCCTTGCCACAGTCAGTTCTTTCTCCAAGTGTTGTTTAACATAGAGGATTGCTGATTCATATGAGGAACTACGTTACGTGGTAATCAGTAAGAGACATCGTTGTCCATGTTGAATCAGAAGCCATGGGACTTTATTGGCTCTGGAGTCAATTTTAGGGACTCCCAAAGCAACAACCTATCAACTGTACCTCACTGAGCTGCCCCCTCTGCTGGATAGGTCCTGCCTTTGAGACAGAACATATCCAGGGATGGTGGTGGTGGTGTCTGAGTTATTTCTGTCAGGTATGATTCCATGAGTATGACTAGGTCGGGCTGTTGCTTGAATAGTCTGTAAGGCAGTTGTCCCAGTTTTGGCACTACCCATTAGATGATAGTAAGGAAGACTTTGCAGGTTCTCCAGTGATGTTTCTAATGTTGATTTTTCCGGTGCAGGGTTTGATGCCAGGTGGTCCAGCCGGTTCATTTCTTTGAAACTTTGTAACGATTGGTACAACTGAATGACTCACTAGACCATTTCAGGGGGTGATTGAGAGTCAATGACATTGCTGTGGGTCTGGAATTGCATGTCAGCTAGTCCAGGTGAGGATAGAAGATTCCTTCATTGAAGGATATTAGTGATCCAGATAGATTTTTCTGAAAATCGGCAATGATTTCATTCTTATAGGTAGATTCATAATTCCAGGGATATTGAACTGAATTTCCACCATCTGCAGTGGCGGGATTCGAACTTGGGTCCAAAGAACAGGAGTTCATTTTCTGGATTGATAATTTATCGGTAAGACTATCAAGCCTACTTGGAAGCACATGATGTTCTCAACTGCCATTTCTTGTGTTGCCCTGTTTTTCATTAATTGCTTATGTTATTCTGTAATCTCATCCTTCATTAAATCCTGATTGAAATACACACTCATGAACGTCCTCTCGACAGACTGAATTTCATTTAATCCGTTTCGTTTGAACAGACATTTCAAGGTAGCTGCCCATCAGAAAATACCAGGAAGTAAGAATGGCTGACTGTGCACTGTACGTGTCACCAGACCAGCGTGTCTGTCCAGGCACGTAAAGTATTTATCGTGGGGCAAAGAACCTCCGAATTATTAGAGCACAGATGGAAGCCATTCAGCCCATCGAGGAGTCACAAAATCTCCAACTGAACAAATGGAGATAGAGAGATTGTGTGGAGATAGATGATGTGTGAGGGAAATAAACAAAGAGAAAGAAAGTGAAAGGAGATAAACTGAGAGAGGATAGAAAGGGGAGTGACTGGCTGAGTGGAAAAGGTGTTAGATGATGGTGAAGTTAGATAGATCAGGAGACCGCATTAGAGTATATAAATATGCACAGACAGTAATTAGAAGCTTTATTTAGAAATTCCTCCATGTGAGCACTGTGCTGATACTGGCTGCCATCCCAGAGTATTTATTTCCAATAATATCACAGAATTTACTGACAGATAAACAGAACCCATTAGGTCAATAGATTTGTTCTATGCAGAAAGCAGAGTTTTTAAATAGACTGTGCCAAGAGCAGCACGAAATGATGACCCCGCCCCCCCCCCCCCCGCCCCGCCCCAAACTGTGTGAGAGACCACACAGTTTGAGAGGCCGGAGAATCACAGTGAGGAGGATCACTTGAAAGAGGGGAAATCAGCACGTCAGCTGTAGGTGAAATAATTATTGATAAAATTTGAACACACTTACCTAGTTTTGAAATCCACATTTCAATTTATATAGCACAGTATCAGAAGTGCATTTTAACAACCTTATCTCTTTGTACTTTTCATATATTGGTATGTGAAGAAAATCATTTTGTTTCTGGGTTTTATATTCCATGAAAAGCACAGTATCAGAAGTGCATTTTAACAACCTTATCTATTTGTACTTTGCATATATTGGTATGTGCAGAAAATCATTTTATTTCTGAATTTTATATTGCATGAAAAGCACAGTATCAGGAATGCATTTTAACAACCTTATCTCTTTGTACTTTGCATATATTGGTATGTGCAGAAAATCATTTTATTTCTGGATTTTATATTGCATGGAAAGCACAGTATCAGAAGTGCATTTTAACAACCTTATCTCTTTGTACTTTGCATTTATTGCTATGTGCAGAAAATCATTTTTCTTCTGGATTTTATATTGCATGAATGCATTTCATTAATGTTGTCTCTGCCAGTTCCTCGTTGTAAATGTATCCTGGAATCTGTTCTTCATATGAGTTATAAAGAGTAACGTTCCAATACTGGTGACTGGAGAACATCCCTGTTCCTCCACCCACTCTAAACTACCATGTCACCCAGTCCTCTCCATCTTCAGTCTTTCCCCAATGTCATAATCACAATGTAAGTGAAGGCCATTAAATGACACTTCATCACAGTTCGTTAACATGGATACCATCAACAACATGACCCACACCTGCCCTGTCTGATTCTGGAATAACAATCTGAATTATGTTTGTCACGTACAATTCTGTTAACATATCCTTGCCATTTGTTTGTTATAACCTACGTTTTCTTAGGCACATTTTGCCATCGGGTCATGGACGAAAGATGTTCTGTCAATGTTTTACAGATATTGCAATGACTGATCTGTAGTTACAGGATTTATTTCTCTATTTATGAACAGAGAAGCATGTTAACGCTCCCTTAAACACTATTTCTTCCACTACTTCCAAATCCAAGGCAGACTGAATGATGACACACAATCAATCTGCCATCTTCAACATTCCTTCCTTCAGTCACACTCACCTATCACATCCAGAATGCACAAATGTTCAAAGTTATTTTGAACTTTAATAAAACAGTATTGAATTCAAATCGGTTAACTGGAGCAATTTGTTCAGCGATTGTGATTATGTCAGTCTCCATGGATCCTAAGCGTCCCTAGAGAGTTTCTCCCTTCTATCAATAAGGGAATGCTTTCAGGTTTTTATCCCATAGTATGAGTGGGAGCATCACCCACACCAATAACAGCGATCAGCAACTCCAGAGACAGGTGGAGGAGAGATCAGTCTGTGAGAACATTAGACTGCAGTGTTCCAACAATGGGCAGGAGTTTATCCTATGGTATTTACTGGCTTTCCCAGCCTTGGATATAATTAGCATATCGGATTGAAGATGCACTGCTGGTTATTCAAGCTGGTTACTATCCTATTCTTGTTATAGTTGGTGTTCCAGGTAAGTCACTCAGTCTGTCGATTGAACTGCATTGATACTGATGATATGTAAATTTTGTAAAGGTGCAAGTCAACTTTTTCAGTTCCAATCAAAGATTCCATTCATTAGAAATAATAACTAGCAAATTATTATTTACAAATAACTCCCCAATTTGCGAGGATGAAACACACTGTTCTCAACCATCGTGATTCGTTTTCTCCTGCAAAGTTTACATCTCCATATCCTCCCCACATACCAATCCTGTCCAGAACAAACCTCAAGACGTCCCAGTCTCCTCCTCAGCCGCAGTGCAACTCCTGAATAAACCATTGTTTGCTTATGTTAATTCTGGATACATGCTTCAAGTCCCTTCTTACCACGTGTCCAATGCAAAATAATTGAACTTGAGATGTTTAAATTGTTCTCTGTACAGAATCTGAAAGATGGGAAGACAGTGGATTGTGGTCACGTGATTGGCTCGTAATCTAGATGCAAAGAATAATAATCTGTTGATGTCGGCTTGCCTGATGCACATTTAAGAAGGCAGTGGGGCGTACATCCCTGGTCAGGTCTCTGTTTAAATGCAAATTCGCAGCAGTTTGTTTTACTATTTACTGTCCTGTGGAACAGCTGAAACAACCACTCAGTTCAAGATCGGTATAACATGCTGGCCTGACCAGGGCTGCACACATCCCGTGAGGGAAGAACAAAAGTGAAGGCAAATTCCTTCCTTTGCCTATTTCCCATAATCCAACAGCTGTTTCCATTCAAGTAGGTGACCATTCACTGTTTTAGGTGCATTCTTTGTCATTGAGTCTCTCCCCGAGAGTGATATCCATCTCGATAGGCACCTCTAGTGCTGGCTTTATTGATGCTAACCTACAGATGTAAGGATGTTTTACATTCCACATCAGTGGCAAAGGATTGTAAATGAATGGTTTCCTTTGTCGCATGAAGGAAATGGAGCCAGCTAAGTGAGGGAAAGGATTTATTGCGGTCAAGCCTGTTGTTGAGGCAGTATTTGGGGCATTGTGGACAGATTTTCTCTCCTTTATAAGAAGTTATCTCCTTACCACAGAGTGTGTGAAAAGGTGTTACACCTGATTAATCTCTGGGATAATGGCATCATAAGGAATGAGAAAAGTTTGATCTGGGGTGCTTTCAGAGAATAAAAGGTGATTGCATTGAACAATAAGGGGGAGGGACAATCACTCCTTATTTTCTAAACAGATAATGAGAAGGTGATAAATTCCATGTCTGCTGTTTCACTCAGGATGCAAGATTCTGGATAATTTTAGTGCCTCTGAGGATGTTACGCCCACCCACCCCAACCTCCACTCCCCAAGGTGACTGAGGGAGACAGAGAGATCCACGTTTTTAATAAACTATCACCACATTAATATAGTGCAGTTGTTGTGTGATCCTGCACTGAATGTCATATTATCCACCACCCTGACAGCAGCCACAATACCTTCATTCGAAAACAGTTAACTATTCCCACCAGCTTCTGACATCCATGAAGTAAATGAATCCATCTACTCAGAGACGTCTATAAGACACAGGAGCAGTAATTAGGCCAGTTAGCCTGTTGAGTCTGCCCATCATTCAATCATCGCTGATAGGTTTCTCAAATCGATTCTCCAGCCTTCTCCTCGTAATTTTTCATCCCCTGAAGAATCAAGAACCTATCTAAAGCCGTTTCAAATAGACTTAATGACCTGGCCCCCATTGCCTTCTGTGGCAATAAATTTTAAAGATTCGACATTCTCTGGTTAAATACGTTTCTCCTTATCACTGTTCTAAAAGGTGTTCCCTTTCATCTAAGTCTCTGCCCTCGAGCTCTCGTTCAATGGAAACATCTTACCAACATCAACTCTGTCCAGGTAATTCAGACCTCTGTGCTTCCATTACATTCCGTCTCATCCTTCTAAACTTTACCGAGGATAGACCCAGAGCCCACAAACATTGTGGGCCCAGAAAAATAGATACCAGTTAGTCTGACCTCAGTGGTGGGAAAGATGCTGGAGTCTATTATAGAGGATGAAATTACGGCACATCTGGATAGTTGTAACAGGATAGGACAGAGCCAGCATGGTTTTATGAATGGGAAATCATGCTTGACTAATCTTCTTGATTTTTTTGAGGATGTGACTCTGAAGATGGACGAGGGAGATCCAGTAGATGTAGGATACCTGGACTTTCAGAAAGCATTTGATAAAGTCCCACACAGGAGGTTAGTGAGTAAAATTAGGGCGCATTGTATTGGAGGAAAAGTACTAGATTGGATTGAAATTTGGTTGGCAGATAGGGAAAAAAGGGTAGTGATAAACGGCTCCATTTCGGAATGGCAGGCAGTGACCAGTGGGGTGCCGCAGGGATCCGTGCTGGGACCGCAGCTTTTTACAATATATGTTAATGATTTAGAAGATGGGATCAGCAATAGCATTAGCCAATTTGCTGATGATACAAAGTTGGGTGGCAGGGTGAAATGTGATGAGGATGTTAGGAGATTACATGGTGACCTGGACAAGTTAGGTGAGTGGGTAAATGCATGGCAGATGCAGTTTAATGTTGATAAATGTATGGTTATCCACTTTTGTGGCAAGAACAGGAAGGCAAATTACTACCTCAATGGAATCAAGTTAGGTAAAGGGGCAGTACAGAGAGATCTGGGTGTTCTTGTACACCAGTCAATGAAGGCAAGCATGCAGGTACAGCAGGTAGTGAAGAAGGCTAATAGCATGCTGGCCTTCATAACAAGAGGAATTGAGTATAGAAGTAAAGAGGTGCTTCTGCCGCTGTACAGGGCCCTGTTGAGACCACACCTGGAGTAGTGTGTGCAGTTCTGGTCTCCAAATTTGAGGAAAGACATTCTGGCTATTGAGGGAGTGCAGCGTAGGTTCACGAGGTCAATTCGTGGAATGGCGGGATTACCTCACACTGAAAGACTGAAGCGATTGGACTTGTATACCCTTGAGTTTAGAAGACTGTGAGGGGATATGATTGAGACATATAAGATTATGAAAGGATTGGACACTCTGGCAGCAGGAAACATGTTTCCGCTGATGGGTGAGTGCCGAACCAAAGGACACAACTTAAAAATACGGGGTAGACCATTTAGGACAGAGATGAGGAGAAAATTCTTCACCCAGAGAGTGGTGGCTATGTGGAATGCTCTGCCCCAGAGGGCAGTGGAGACCCAGTCTCTGGATTCATTTAAGAAAGAGTTGGATAGAGCTCTCAAAGATAGTGGAATCAAGGGTTATGGAGATAAGGCAGGAAGAGGATACTGATTAGGAATGATCAGCCATGATCATATTGAATGGCGGTGCAGGCTCGAAGGGCTGAATGGCCTACTCCTGCACCTATTGCCTATTGTCTGTTCCCCATTCGATAACCTTTTCATTCCTATGACAATTCTCGTGAAAATATTCTGCACATGCTCCAGGGCCACAACATCCTTCCTGAAATATGGGGCTCAAAAATTCTCACAATACTCCAAATGCGGTCTGACCAGATACTTATACAACCTGTTTTATATTCAATTCCTCTCGTAATAAATGCCATCAATAATAAATGCAATTGCCGTCCTGACGACTGCCTCAACCTGCAAGCTTACCTTGAGAGAACCCTGCACTAGAACTCCCAATTCCCTTTGCACTTCAGATTTCTGAACTTTCTCCTCATTTAAAAAATAGACCATGCCTCTATTCTTCATGCCAAAGTGCATGACCACTCACTTTTCAACGTTGGAATGCATCTGCCAATCTCCTTCTTCAGCCTCTCCACCTCCTCAATACGACCAGTCCATCTACCTATCTATGTATCGTCTGCAAACTTAGCCAGAGTACACTCAGTTCTATCATCTAGATTATTAACGTAACAAGTAAAAGGTTACGATTCCAACATGAGTCTTGTCGAACACCACTTGTCACCGACTGCCATCCCGAGAAGGACTATTTTATCCCCGCTGTCTGCTTTCTGCCAAACAGGCAAACTTCCATTCATGCCGCTACCTTACCTCTAACACCACCGGCCCTTATCATATCCAGTCATCTCCTATGTGACACCTTGTCAAAGGCCTCCTTCAAATCCAGGTGCATAACATCCAGTGGCTGTGCTTGGTCAAGCCTGCTCATTTCCTCTTCAAAGAATTCCAACAGATTTGTCACGCATGACCTTCCCTTGATGAAGTGATTTTTCCCTATTTTACCAAACACTTCCAAGTATTCAGAAATCTCATCCTTCACAATGGATTCCGGGATCATACCCACGACTGAAGTTACGCCATTAATTGTGGATATTTATTGTCTTTTTCCTCACTCCCTTGTTATAATGGGGTGTCACGTTAGTGGGTGTCCAGTGCTCTGGGATCGTTCCTTACTCTAGTGATACCTGAAAGATCACCACTATCCCCCCACACCTTCTTCAGCTATCTTCCTCATATCTCTGGGATGTAGTCCATCCGGTCCAGGATAATTAACCACCTGCTGGTCATTCAGTTTTTTCTAGCACGCTCTCTATGGTGGTGGCCAGCATACTCAGCTCTGGCCCCTCACTATCTTGAATGTTAAAGTATTACTCGTATCTTCCACCGTGACCAAATTTTTCAGTTCCTCAGCCTATTCTTGTTCACCATTACGACCTCTCCAGTATTATTTTCCAGCAGTCCAATGTTTACTTTTGCCTTTCTTTTGTACTTTATATATTGAAAGAAGCTCTTACAGACTTCCTTTATGTTAGTGGCTAGCTTACCCCCATATTTAATAATCTCCCTCCTTATTTTATACTGTTTGCTCTCCGTTTTGTCTTTGCAAACTTCCCAATTCTCTGGTTTCCCACAGCCACTCGCAACATTATATGCGTTCTCATTTGCTTCTATGCTGTCACTGATTTCCCTAGTCAGCTATGGTTGCCTCATCCTCCCTCTATCATGCCTCTTTTTCCTCAGAATAAATCTCTGGTGCATCCCGAATTACTCCAAAAATCTCCTGTCATTACTTGTCCACGGTCTTTCCTTCTGGGCCTGTATCCCAGTTAATTCTACCCAGCTCCTCTCTCATGCCTCTGTAATTGCCTTTATTCACCTGTAATACCATTACCTCTGATTCTAACTTCTCCATCTGAAATTGCAGAGTAAGTTCAATCATATTATGATCACTGCCTCCTATGATTTCCTTCATCCAAACCTCCCCTCATCTCGTCTGCCTGCTCAAGCTGCTACAAAAAGCCATATCATAGACATTCCACCAATTCCTTTTCCTGCAAACCATTATCAAACTGAATTCCCAGTTCACCTGCATAATGAAACCCCACATGATCACTGTAACGTTGCCTTTTTTACAGAGCTTTCTATCTCCTGTGTATCTTACACCCCAGCTCCTGATTACTGTTTGGCGGCCTGTACATAACTGCAACAGCATTTTTTCAGCTTTTTGATTTGCCAGTTCTACCGACACAGATTCTACACCATCTGAGATTACTTCATTTCTTCTAATTGATTCAGTTCCATTTCTTACGAATGAGACAAATCTGTCTCTCTGCCCATATGCCTATCCTTTCGACAGGATGAATACCCTTCAATATTCAGCTCCCTGATCCTGATCCTCTTGCAGTGATGTCACTGTGATGTCCACCACGTCTTACATGCTAATTTGTGTATGGGTCACAAGCTTATTTGCATTATTTCTTCATTGCACTCCGATATAACAGTTCAGTTCTGTATTTACCGTCCCTCTTCTCATTGTCATTTGCTTGTCCAGCCATTGGTACCTACATGAATCCTGGCCCCTAACTCATTCCCCTACCACTCCAAGTTCTTCTGCACCTCAGATGACATATACCAAACCGAAGCACCAGGTAGGAGCACAACCTTCAGGACTCTCAATCCAGGCAATAAGCACATCGACCTGGATCCAATACACCGGCCATTGCAGCGGACAGCAGGAACTGACAACCAGAAGCAGCAGATTCAAACCACTATAAATGCCGGAGGAAAGATCACAGAAGCGCTTCACAAGCGGCTCCCAAGCACTGAGGATGTCACCTAGACAGGGGACGAAACGTCTGCAACACAAATTCCCAGCTCGGCGAACAGAACCACAACAGAGAATATTATCTATGCCTCTAACTAGACTACCCGCAATTATACATAATTGAACAGCTCAGTGAAACAGCAATGCTGCCTCACCGTGATAGGGATTCGTGTTCAATTCCAATCTCTGGCAACTGTCTGTGTGGAATTGGTACATTCTTCCCGTGTCTGCACTGGGAGCATAAACTCTTTTCTCTCTCCACAGTATGTCTCTGAATTTGTTTCGGATTTTTACAATCTACCGTCATTTTTCTTTTATTTGATGGAGAAATGCTGTAAATGTGACAGTTTTTTTGTAAAAGCAGCCGTGGTTCGCGGATTCCCCTGGGTGTTTAGGAATCTTGTCCGGTCATTTGTCTGAGTGCAGTGTCCCTGGATTCTCATTCCATCTCTTTCAGTCCCTCGTCGATCGTTACTGCATGCAGCCTTTCCTTTGTCACCCCTGGGGCTCCCCACACCCCATTGCCTGGCACTGGATACTCCCTTTGCAGGACTGTGCACACAACGACACTGGGCACTTTCTCACCCGCTGGGGATGCTGGGTAAAGACCCTGCCATGCTGCAAACATTTTCGGGACTTGGTTGAGAAAGAGACAGGACTGGCTGCTCAACTTTCCAGGGTTTTGTTGTTTTAGATTAGGTAGAGGGGAAGCTAAAAGAGGCGGAGGAGTTGCTTTACTAATCAGGGAGGTTGTTACATCTGTACTTAGGACGTATTGGAGGACTCATCTTCTGAGGCAACATGAAGCGAGCTCAAGATATGATGGATGCATGTATTAGGATTGTACTGTAGTCCCTACAACAGCTACCGAGAGATTGAGGAACAAATATGTCGGCCGATTATGGAAACGTGTATTAAAAACAGAGTTGCCAACGTGAGTGACTTTAACATCCTCAATATTGACTGGGAGTCCCTTAGATCAAGAGGCTTAGACGGGGTAGAATTTCTTAAGTGCATCCAAGAAAATTATTTGCAGCGGTATGGGGCTTGTCCAACTACAGGAGGGGCCATACTGGACCTCGTCTGTCCAGTTGACTGACCATTCACTAGAAAATCATTTTGGAAACAGTGATCACAATGCCCTCAGGTTAGAGAGAGCTACGATCATTAAATAAGACAGGACCTTGAGGTAGTCAATAAATTGGTGGAAGGCAAATCCGCATCAGGCAGAAGCGAGGGGTTGTTAATTGGGAGGAGCTGCTATCAGGCAAATCCACATTTTGCATGGTGGAACTGTTTATTAAATCCTAATTTCACTATCGTCTGGTGAATGTCCTCCCAACTGCTCGAATGTCAGTCTATTTTGTTTGAACAGATATTTATAGGACACTCCATGACAGAAAACAGGAAGAGATAATGAATGATTGTGTACTGTGTCCTTCGCAGGACCAGCTTGTTTCTCCAGGCACTGAAAGTCTTTATTGTGGGTCAGAGACCTTCAGATTTTATATGGCACAGACGGAGACTATTTAGCCCATCCTGCATCCACAAGCTCTCCAACTGCACTATCCGAAAGCAGAGAGAATTATTGGAAATACACAGAGAGAGAGAGAGAGAGAGAGAGAATGAAACAGAAAGAAGGAATGTGAATGGAGATCAGCAGAGTGGATAGAAAGTGGAGCGACTGACTGAGTGGGAGAAACGGGTGTTACAAGAGAGTGAAGCTGGATAGATCAGGAGGCACCATGAGGAAAATAGACAGAAGATGGAAATTTTATTTCGATATTACACTGGACTGAAGGCCTTTGTCTGGTGTCATACCCTGTGAGCACTGTGCTGATATTGGCTATCTTCCCAGATCATTTATCTCCAATAACATCACAGAGCTAGGTTGCTGACAGTTAAACGGAATCCAATAGACAAATTGATTGGTTCCAGGGAGAAGGTGGATTAACTTCAATAGATTGGGCAAACAGCAGCAGGAACTGATCAGCCCTGAAAAACTGTGTTTCGGACTGGACCAGAGAATCTCAGTGAAGGGGAACATTGACAAAGGGGAAATCAACATCTCAGCTGTCGGCCAAATAATGATTGATAACGTTTGCGCAGCACTTCCATGGTTTGTAATTCACATTTCAATTTATACAGCTCAAGCTCATGAGTGTATTTTAACAATCTTATCTGTTTGTACTTTCCATATTTTGGAATGCACAAGTCATTTTGTTCCTGTATTTTCTGTTGCATAAGCATATTGTATTACTGGGGAAGAAAGGACCTGTTCTGATGGTATGGCCTTCATCTGAACAATTCTGGGACCAGAGTACTAACAAATCACATAACTAGGGCTGCGGTCCGATCTTCCAACAAATTTTTAGGTTTGGGTGGAGTTTCAGTTATAGGGGAAATTAGAAAACTCGAATTCAAAGAGGTGGTAAGAGTGCAGAATGCAGGAGTGTCTCCAGCCCAGGCACAGATAGGACAGAGTGTATTGGAAATGTAAACAATTAAACTTCAAGCACACTGGACAGACAAATGAAATTGAGAGGAGGCACGGTTAATAAAGGACTGAGAGAGTTATATCCGAATGCACGCCGTATAAGAAATGAAGTAAATGAGCTTGTAGCTCAGATTGAAATTGGTAGAGACGTGCTGAAAGGGTATCACGATTGACAATATTCAAGAATATGCATCCTATCGAAAAGATAGTTTGGTGGGAGAAGTAAAAATAAAAATAAATCAATCATAAGAATCCTGGTCTCCTTACTATTGGAAGAATGTTGTGAAACTTGAAAGCAATCAGAAAAGATTCACAAGGATTGGACTATTTGAGGTACATGGAAAAGTTGAATAGGCTGGGGCTGTTTGCCCTGGAACGTCAGAGGCTGAGAAGTGACCTTATAGCGGTTTAGAAAATCACAAGGGGCATGCATGGGATAAATAGACAAAGTATGTTCCCTGGGTGGGGAGGGGGAAGAACTGGACGGCATGGGTCTAGGTTGAGAAGGGAAAGATTTAAAAGGGACCAAAAGAGCAAGTTTTTTCATGCACAGTGTGGTGTGTGTATGGAAACAACTGTGGGAGGAAGTAATGGACACTAGTCCCATTCCAATATTTAAAAGGCATCTGGATGGGCATGTCAATAGGAGGGGTACGACGGTTATAGGCCAATTGCTGGCAAATGGAACTAGATTAGGCTGGGTAATCTGATCGGCAAGGACGAGTAGGACAGAAGGATCTGTTTCCATGCTGTACATCTCTCTGACTGTATAACGTTCTGACTGAATGACACAAAGTAGGGTCAGATGGTGCAAAATCAGTGTGGGTCGAATTGAGTATCCCGAAAGGTTGATTAAAGAAACATAGATGGCGTTATGTTCAGGATTCCATAAAGTAGTCAGGAGCTGCGGCACAATATATACCAGGAGATAGGAAAGATGCATAGAAAAGGCAAAGTACAGGAGTCATGGAAGATTTCAATATATGGGGGAACTGGGAAAATCAGGTTGGTAGTGGTTCACAAGAAAAAGAATTTGTGGAGTATCTTCGATAGGGCTTTTGGAGCAGCTTGTGGTGGAGCCCACTCAGGAACAGGCAATACTGGGTTTAGTGTACTGCAATGAGGCAGATTATTTAAGAGAACTTAAAGTGAAGGAACACGAAGGAATATGATTGAATTTATTCTGCAATTTGAGAGGGAGAAGATAGAATCAGAGGTAATGGTATTTCAGCTGTATAAAGTCAACTACAGAGGCATGAGGGAGGAGTTGGGTAGAATTGACTGATGGGGTCTAGCAGGAAAAACAGTAGAACAGTAATGGCAGGAGTATCTGGGAGTAATTCAGGAGACACAACGGAGATTATTCCCGCGAAAAAAGAAGAATGGTACAGGGGAGGATGAAGCAACCATGGCTGACTAGGTTAAAAAAAGAGAAAACATCGGGTTATAGTCCAACAGGTTTAATTGGAAGCACACGAGCTTTCAGAGTGCGGCTCCTTCAACCGGTGTTTGTGTAGGAAGTCAGGGACAGAATAATAGCAAAAGAACAAGCATATAATGTGACGAAGGACAGAGGAAAACCAGACGATTTGGAAGCTCCCAAAGACCAAGAGGACAACAAAATAATAAGTATGGAAGGAGGAGATTAAATATGAGGGTAAGCTTGCAAGTTAAATCAAGGAAAATTGTAAGATTTTCTTTAGATATAAAAAGGGCAAAGGCAAGACAAAAGTAGACATTGGACTGCTGGAAAATGGCACAGGACAGACATTAGTGGGGAACAAAGAAATAGCCGGGAACACGAATAATTTCCCAATAGTTCAAGAATGTGAAGGGGCAAAGCTCAGTATGTCACCCATCGCCAAGGCAAACAATATAGAAAAACTAAATGGCTGATGATGGATAAATCACCTGGATCAGAAGGACTACACCACAGAGCTCTAATGGAGAAAGCTCAGAGGTAGAGGAGGAGTTAGTGGTGATCTTTCCGGAACCATTAGAATCAGGGAATGTCCCAGAGGACTGGAATAGCGGTAATGTAAAATCCCTGTTTAAAAAGGGAATAAGGCAGAAGACGGAAAATTACAGACCTAATAGCCTATCCTCAGTCGTGGGTAAGGTCCTGGAACCGATCGGGAAGGATAAGATTTCTGAATATTTAGAGGTGTATAGTAATATAAGGCAAAGTCAGCATGGTATCATCAAGAGGAGGTCATACCTGACACCTCTGCTCGAGTATTTTGAGAAAGTTACGAGCAGCTTAGACCCAGGAGCGCCAATGGATGATATTGCCCGGGCCTCACGAAGGCTTTTGACGAGTTCCACACTGAAGACTATTGATTAAGGTAAGGGCCCATGGTGACAGAGGCAAAGTGCTAGCATGGATAGAAGTTTGGCTGCTTGGCAAAAAGCAGGTAGTGGGATAAAATGGTACTTCTTAGGATGGCAGCTGGTGATATAATGTGTTCTGCAAGACTCAGTGTTCGTACAACCTTTTACATTGTACATTAATGATATAGATGATGGGACGGAGGACAAACAAAGGAATGGATATTCAAAGATATGTAGAGCGACAGGTAGCACTGAGGAGGCAGAGAAGCTGCACAAGGATTTGGACAGGTGATGAGATGGGCAAAGCAGTCGGAGATGGAGTAAAACACGCACTAGTCTGAGGTCATGCACTTTGGTACTAAGAATAGAGGCATGGACTATTTTCTAAATGGGGAGAAAATTCAGAATTCTGAAATGCAAAGAGACTTGGGAATCCTAGTACAGGCGTCACTCAAGGTAAACTTGCAAGTTGAGTCAGTAGTTAGGAAGGCAAAAACAATGAAGGGATTTATTTCGAGAGGAATTGAAGTTAAAAGCGGGGATGTACTTACAAGGCACTAAAATCTCTGGTCAGGTCACATTTCGATTATTGTATGCAATTTTGGATTTTATGTCTCAGCAGATATGTACTGGTCCTGGAGCATGTTCAGAGGAGGTTCACTGGAATGGCCCCAGGAATGAAAAGCTTAACATATGAAGAACGTTTGAGGGCCTGGGTCGATACACGATGGTGTTTAGAAGGATGAGGGGGAATCTAATTCAAATGTACAGAATACTGAATGACCTGGACAGAGTGGAGTTTTGAAACTTGTGTCAATTGGTGGGAAAGACTAGGATCCGAGGCAGACATAGACCACCACGAAGACCATTTAGAACAGAGTTAACGAGTAACTTCTTCAGCCAGAGCATTGTGAGTCTATTGAATTCACTGCCACAGAAGACAGTGGAGGCCAGGTCATTGAATATATTTAAGCCTGCGTAGGATAGGCTCTCAATTGTAAAGAGGATCAAGGGTTATGGGGAGAATGGGTTTGAGAAATTTATCAGCTTTGATTGATGTTTGAGCAGACTGGATGGGCTGAATGGCCAAGTTTCTACTCCTATGTCTTCTAGTCATACGGTCTCTCGTAATATTTGCTCTCCTCAGTCCTCATTGTCGACTTACACTTGAATCTGATCTTCAAATGATTTATAAAGAGGAGCGTTCTAATCCGGATGAATTGGCAATATCATGTTCCCTCACTCAGCTGCCATGTCCCCCAATTCTGAATGTTTTCTATCTTCACCCCAATGCTATAACCACATTGTAATTGAAGCCCTGTAAGTGGCACTTCATCACAGTTGATTGGCATTAATAAATCAACAGCATGACCCTCACCTGCCCTCTCTGAACTTGGAGTAACAATCTGAATTGCATTTGTCAGGGATAATTCACTGTTCACATATCCATGCCGTTTGTCTATTATAACTCCATGTTGTCTTAGGCACATTTTCCTGTCAGATTATCGACTATAAAAATTGTCTTAATGTTTTATTTATATTGTAATGACTGATCACTAGTTGCAGACTGTCTGTTTCCAATTATAAATAGAGAAACGCATTTATGTTCTGACAATCCTCTGTCATTACTCTCACATCCAATTCAGATTGAATGATAACACACAATCAATTTACCATCTCCAACATTCCTTCCCTCAGTCACCCTCACATCACCCACTCCGAATGTGTAACTTTTATACGTTATTTTGAAATTTAATAATAACTCTATTGAATTGAAATGGGTCAACTGGAGCTATTTGTTCAGCGACTGTGATTAATGTCAGTCGCCGTGGATCCTAAGTGTGTCACTAGAGGATTAGCCTCTTCTTCACCTAAGGACTGGGTTCGATGTGATATCCCATAGTATGAGCAGGAGCATACCGACAGCAATACCAGGGATCAGCAGATCCAGAGAGAGGGGAAGGAGAGATCAGAATGTGAGAACATTTCACTGGAACGTTCCAACAATGAACAGGAGTTTATCCGAAGGCCTTTACTACCTTTTTCAGCCTTGGATACCATGAGCAACACGGATCGAAGATATCCTTTGGACTACTCAAGGTGGTTACTATCCCATCCTCGCTTTAGTTGGTGTTCCTCGTAAGTCATTCTCTTTGTCTATTAAACCGGGCTGAACTGTGTTTCTGCTCATGTTAGGTAAATTTTGGAAAAGGGGAAGTCAGTGTCTTCACTTCCAGTCAAAACTTCCTTTCGTGATAAATTCTATCAAGCAAATTACTATTTATAAATAGCTCACTGATATACGAGAAGGAACCAGGCTCTTCTCAAACTCCATTATCCTTCTAGCCGTGCGCAGATCTACATTTCTATATCCTCCCCACTCACCAATCCTGACCAGCACCACCATTGTGATGTCCCGGTCTAATCGTCAGCCTCAGTGCAACTTCTGAATAAACCTCTCTATTTGTGCCGCGATGAAATCTGGATTCATCTGTTTCAAGTACCTTCTAACCACATGTCCATGCGAAAGGAATTGTACTTGAGATGTTTAACTTGTTCTCTCCACAGAATCTGTCAGACAGGAAGATAGTGCGTGGTGCCCACGTCATTGACTCTTCATGTAGAGGCACAGAATAATAATCTGTTGATGTCTCATGAAGCAAATTGATGGAATTTACAAGAAACAATCATTATTTGTAATAAACAGAAGCCCATCTGCTTGCACTATGGCCTTCAGAGAAGGAAATGGGTATCCTTCCTCGGTCAGGTCTCCTTGTAACTGCAAACCCACAGCAATGTGGTTTACTCTTTAATGTCCACTGGAACAGCTGGACCAGCCACTCAGTTCAAGATAGGGATAACATGCTGGTCTGACCAGGGCTTCATATGCCTCGTGAAAAAGAACAAAATTAAAGATAACTCCCTTCTGCTTCCTGTTTCCCATAATCCTACTGTTCATTTCCATCAGGTAGGCGACAATTCCTTATTTTAGGTGTATTCCATCTCATTGCGTCTGTCCCCGGGAGTGATGTCCATCTCGATAGGCACCTCTGGTGCTGGTTTTATTGACACTGACATACAGAAGTAAGGAAGTTGTAAATTTCGCATCAGTGGCAATATATAGAGAATGATGCATTTTACGCCATAAGCTAGAAATGGAGACAGTGAAGTGAGGGAAAGTAATTAATATGATCATCCCTGAGAGTGTTGTTGAGACAGTATTTGGGATATTGTCCACAGATTTGCTCTCCTTTATAAGGAATGATCTCCTTACCAAAGAGAGAGTGCAAAGGAGTTCCACCAAACTAATCTCTGGGATGATGGTACCATGAGGAGTGAGTGAAGATTAATCTGTCGCACTGTGAGAGAATAAGATGGGATTGAATTAGACCTTCAGGGGGATGGACAATCTCACATGATGTTCGAAACAGACACTGATACGGTGATACATCCCAAGGCTCCTTTATTTACTAAGTTTATGAAATTCTAGATACTTTTAGTAGCTCTGAGAACATTACCCCACCCCCCCCCCCCAACCACCCACACTCCCCATATCAATGAGAGAGCAGGAAATCCAGAATTCGAATAAAAACTCCACATATTAATGCAGTGCATTTGGTGTGTGATCCTGCACTGAACATCATATTATCCACAATCCCAACGTCAGCCACAATACCTTCAATCTAAAACAGTTAACTATTCCCACCAGCTTCTGACCCCCACGGAGAACGTGGGTCTGCCTTTTCGGAGATGCAAGATGTCTCCTTGAGACTTGACAGAAAACAGCTCGCTTCCCTCTTCACTGCCAGCAAACCACGTTAAAGTAGCACATGTTCCACAGACAATGGAACCACGATGAACATCATGGTCTGCTCCTGTGATTTGCCATATTGGACCATCAGTGATATCCTCCTGCACCTGTATAAGCCTTTGCAAGACTGAATGGCCTCTTCCTGATCACGTCTAACAGTTTCGAGAGACTGTTTGGGCTCCACCTGTTCCTGCTTTAACAGTTCGATGTGCTGATTATTGTAACAGGCTTGAGTATTGAATGTACTGCGACTCTTCCCGTTCAATAGTTTCGATGGGCTGAATGCTAACTCATATTCGTGTGTAACCCACTTGAGATGCTCGTCTTTTAACTGTGGAAATGTGCAGTGTCTGGCCGTGCTGTTACGGGAATGTTACCGATACTTTAATGGCACAAACTGGATAGCTGTCCGGGTCTTGTTGCACATGGACACAGACTGCTTCAGGAGCTAAGGGGGGAAAATGTTCCGAATATTGTGTGATCTTCAGTGATCATCCCCATTTCGATTGTAATGATGGGGAAGGACATTGCTGATGCAGCTGAAGATGATTGTGTCGAGGAAGCTACCCTGAGGATCTCCTGTCGGGATGTCCCGGGACTGAAAGGATTGATGTCCCCCAACCATGAACATCTTCCTCTGACCCCCCAGTGGAGAGATTGTGGCTGATTCCTATTAAATTTAATTTAGTCAACGATTCTTTATACCATCTTGAGTCAACTGCGGCCTTGATATCAGGGTCTGTGACTCTTACATGAGCTGCTGTGTTCACCTCTTTAGAACATACAAATAGGTTATAGTGTATGATTGGGGACTGTAACCTTCTCACAGAGGATAGTGAATGTCAGGAATTATCTGGTCGAGATAGTTCGGGGAGCTAGATCACTGAAAGTATTTACAGAAGAGATCGGTGGGTTTTTCACCTGACATAGAATTGAGGGATGTGAAGTATTGGGAAATAAAGCAGAATTGATAACAACAGTGGATCATCGATAATCTTATACAATGGCACGGCAGGCCTGACATTCCGAATTAACATCCGATTCTGTTCCTTATGTTCTCATATTCTGTAATTAAAAAGTTAATAGTGGTAATTTTACCGAACATTCCGTTTTTAGACGTTACAGTTAGAGAGAGCAAAGCATTTTATGAGTCATCTCTGGGTGAGGAATGATGACTGTATTCACAGTGAATATGGGTCTGCACCATAACCAACAAATGAAGCACAAGTTGCAGAGAGGAGACGTTCTATAAATAGACCAGAGGCGTCTATTGAGCCCAGCCTTGGTTTTGAATTAACATTTATCAACCCACGCCAAACTGTGTGTGACAATTATAAGGGACAGAAGGAGATCCTGTATTACTGTTCACCAGGTATTTCCAGGAAGTGGCCTCCATCCAATCCTGTGCAGGAGCTGTGAGGGGCTGAATGGAATATAGGAACATCGGACTGAGGAGTAGGAGTGGGCCATTCGGCACGTTGTCTTTGCTCTGCCACGCACTAAGATCGTATCTGATCTGATTGTGGTCACAGCAGTACTTCTTCAGTACGTGTAATATTGTCCTACATTCAATTGTCTATCAACTATTTAACAGGCACAACTTTGAATAAATGTAAACATCCAGGCACCACAAACTTCTGGGGAAGTTCACTTCCCACTTGAACAGCCCTTTTAGAATTTGTCATTCGTGGTCCAATCAATGTTGCAGGGTCAGTGTTTCCTTTTGCAGTCACACTGCTCCACTGTTTACAACAAATTTCAAAGTTTAGTGATATGGCTAATGATATAAATGTCAGCCTGGCTCATTTTCTAGAAAAATGTGAAACACACACACACACACACACCTTAAGACAAAACAGAAACATGAAAGCTTTCCAGAGTTTCATAATACTTGAACTCATAACAAGTGGATAGACGAAAGACTGTCCCATATGCTATTCTGTCCACTGAAGTTATTAGATTAGATTCCCTACAGTGTGGAAACAGGCCCTTCGGCCCAACAAGTCGACACCGACCCCCCCGAAAATTAACCCACCAAGTGCCGTTTCCCTCTGGCCAATGCACCAAACTCTATGGGCATTTTAGCATGGCTAATTCACCTGATCTGTATATTTTTGGACCTGTGGGAGGAAACCGGAGCAAACCCACGCAGACACGGGGAGAATATGCAAACTCCACAGAGACAGTCGCCCGAGCATGGAATCAAACCTGGGACTCTGGTGCTGTGAGGTAGCACTGCTAACCACTGAGCTGCCATGCCACCCATTTTGCTCAGACAAGCTACTTGTGATGTGATTTCTCCCAGAATAGTTACAGTTAACTGAATGCCCTTTGCTTCAGACGTTAGGGAGATTCCAATGAATCTCTCATCAGGGATTCTCCACGACTCATCAGGTAGAGGTGAGTCAGAAATTTACTGTTGTCGGGTGGAACAAAAGAAGATAGAGGGATCAATCGGTTGCAGCTTTTCAGGCAGGGAACATTGTTCCCCCTCTCTGTGTTGAAACATGCAATCATGTCAACTGAACACCAAACTGGACCGCGTGCGCTCGTCGTGAACATTCTCTGGAATGGATCATAATGGACGATATGCAAGTGCATCATTGCTGTTCTTATACACAGTGCCTTTCATTAGCAAAAGAGAAAATTCCTGTTTTATAATTTGATGATATGTTGGTACGCATATGCTTAATTTTTAAAAATCGTTTGATATCTTTATAATATCTGTGCTAAAATTAATACATTTTATTCTTAAAATTTATTCCATAGTTTTTGTCTCCCTGAGAAGAGAAAATACGCATCCAGCTGATTTTTCTCAAAATCGTGTATGCTTCAAAATGATTTCTCATCCAAGTCTAAAACTGCTAATGTTTCAGAACCAAAGACCTTTATTCCAGGAAAGTGTGACCAAAACATTGCTGATAAGCTTCTAAAACTTTTTTTTTTACATTAAGGGATCAAAACTGCACATAATGTGTCAGATGTGGTCTTAGCTATGCCCTGTACAGATGTAGACTCGTAAAATGTGATGCTGGAAAAGCACAACAGGTCATCTCACTGTCTCCTCTCTTTCTGTCCCGCTCTCTGACCCCCTCTCTGTCATCCTCTCTTTCTACCCCCTCTCTCTGCCCCCTCTCTCTCTGCCCCCCTCTCTCTCTGACCCCCTCTCTCTGACCCCCGTCCCCCTCTCTCTGTGTCCTCTCTCTCTCCCCGCTCTCTGACCCCCTCTCTGTCGCCCGCGCTCTCTGTCCACCTCTCTCTCTGTCCCCCTCTCTCTGTTCTGCCCCTCTGTCCCCCCTCTCTCTGTCCCCCTCTCTCTGTGTCCTCACTCTCTCCCCGCTCTCTGACCCCCTCTCTGTCGCCCGCGCTCTCTGTCCCCCTCTCTCTCTCTGTCCCCCACTCTCTCTATCTCCCCACTCTCTGTCCCCCTCTGTCCCCTCTCTCTCCCACCCACATCTCTCTATCCCTCCTCTTTGTCCCCCTCTCTCTCTGTCCCCCACTCTCTCAGTCCCGCTCTCTCTGTTCCCCCATTTCTGCCCCTCTCTCTCTCCCACCCGCCTCTCTCTCTGTCCCCCCTATCTCTGTCCCCCCTCTCTCTGTCCGCCCCCTCTCTGTCCCCCCTCTCTTTCCCCCACTCTCTCTATCCCTCTCTCTCTCTGTCCCCCTCTCTCGCTGTCCCCCTCTCTCTGTCCCCTCTATCTCTCCCTGTCTCTCTGCCCTCTCTCTGTCCCCCACTCTCTCCATCCCCCCACTCTCTGTACCCCTCTCTCTGTTCCCACTCTCTGACCCCCTCTATCTCCCCAACTCCCTGTCACCCTCTCTCTGCCCCTCTCTCTTTCCCCTCTATCTCTGCCCCCCTCTCTCTGCCCCCCTCACTCTGTCCCCCTCTGTCTGCCCCCATCTGTCTGCCCCCATCGCTCTCTGCCCCTCTCTCTCTATCTCCACCACTCTCTGTTCCCCCTCTCTCTCTGCCCCTCTCTCTCTGTCCCCCTGTCTCTGGCCTTCTCTCTCTTTGGGCCCCTCTCTCTGTCGCCTCTTTCTGCCCCCTCTCTCTCTGTCCCCCCTCTCTCTGTCCCCCTCTCTCTCTATCCCCATCTCTCTCTGTTCCCCTCTCACTGCCCCCTCTCTCTGTCCCCCTCGCTCTGTCTCCTCTATCTCTCCCTCTCTCGCTCTGCCCCCTCTCTCTCCCCCTCTCTCTCTCTGTCCCCCACTCTCTCCATCCACCCACTCTCAGTCCCCCTCTCACTGACACCCCCTCTCTGAGTCCCCCTCACTCTGAACCCCTCTCTCTATTCTCACTCTCTGACCCACTCTATCTCCCCAACACTCTGTCACACTCTCTCTGCCCCTCTCTCTTTCCCCTCTCTCTCTGCTCCCCTCTCTCTGTCCCCCTCTCTCTGTCACTTCCTCCCTGCCCCCCTCACTCTGTCCCCCTCTGTCTTCCCCTATCCCTCTCTGCCCCTCTCTCTCTGTGCCCCTCTCTCTGTCCCCCTCTCTCTGTCCCCCTCTCTCTCTGTCCCCCTCTCTCTGTCCCCCTCTCTCTCTGTCCCCCTGTCTCTGTCCCTCTCTCTCTCTGTACCCCTCTCTCTGTCCCCTCTCTCTGTCCCCCTCTCTCTGTCCCCCCTCTCTCTATCCCCCCCTCTCTCTGTCCCCCTCTCTCTGTCCTCCCCTCTCTGTCCCCCTCTCTCTGTCCCCCTCTCTCTGTCCCTCCTCTCTCTGTCGCCCTCTCTCTGTCCCCCCCTCTCTCTCCCCTCTCTCTGTCCCTCCTCTCTCTGCCCCTCCTCTCTCTGTCCCTCCTCTCTCTGTCCCCCTCTCTCTCTGTCCCCCTCTCTCTGTCCCCCTCTCTCTCTCTGTCCCCCTCTCTCTCTGTCACCCTCTCTCTGTCCCCCTCTCTCTGTTCTCCCTCTCTCTGTCCCGCTCTCTATCTGTCCCCTCTCTCTGCCCCCACTCTGTCACCATCTCTCTGTCCCCTCTCCCTCTGTTCCCTTTCGCTCTGTCCCTCTCTCTGCCCCCCCCCACTCTGTTCCCCCGCTCCCCACTCTGTCCTCTCTCTCTCTGTCCCCTCTCTCTGTCACCCTCTCTCTCTCTATCCGTCTCTCTCTATCCGTCTCTCTCTCTGACAGCATCTCTCTGCCCCCTCGCTCTGTTCCCCGCTCTCTGTTCCCCCATCTCTATCGCCCTCTCTCTGCCCCCTCTCAGTCACCGTCTCTCTGTCCCCTCTCTCTCTGTCACCCTCTCTCTGTCCCCGTCTCTCTGCCCCCTCTCAGTCACCATCTCTCTGTTCGCCACCCCGTCCACCCCTCTCTGTCGCCCGCTCTCTGCCCCCCTCTCTGTCACAGTTTCTCTGTCCCCCCTCTCTCTGTCCCCCTCATCCCCCTCTCTCTCTGTCTCCACCTCACTGTCCCCCTCTGTCCCCCCATCTCTGTCCCCCTCGTCCTCCCCTCTCTCTGTCCCCCCGCACTGCCCCCTCTCTGTCACTGTCTCTCTGTCCCCCTCTCTCTGTCCCCGTCTCTCTGCCCCCTGTCTGATTCCACCCTCTCTCTGTCCCAAACCTCTGTCCCCCCCTCTCTGTAGCCCTCTCTCTGCCCCCTCTGAGTCACCATCTCTCTGTTCCCCCCGTCCACCCCTCTCTGTCGCCTTTCTCTGCCCCCTCTCTGACACAGTCTCTCAGTCCCCCCTCTCTCTGTCCCCCTCTCTCTGTCCCCCACTCTCTCTGTCCCCTCTCTCTCTGTCCCCCTCTCTCTGTCGCCGTCTCTCTGTCCCCCTCTCTCTCAGTCCCCCCTCTCTCTGTCCCCCTCTCTCTGTCCCCCACTCTCTCTGTCCTCCCTCGGTCTGTCCCCCTCTCTCTGTCCCGCTCTCTCTGTCCCCCTCTCTCTGCCCCTCTCCCTCTGTCCCGCACTCTCTGTCCCCCTCTTACTGTCCCCCTCTCTCTGTCTCCCCTCTCTGTCTCCCTCTCTCTGCCCCCTCCCAGTCACCATCTCTCTGTCCCCCCCTCTGTCCCCCCTCTCTGTGCCCCCCTCTGTTCCCCCCTCTCTCTGTAGCCCCTCTCTCTGTCCCCCCTCTCTCTGTCCCTATCTCTCTCTGCCCCTCTCTCTCTATCTCCCCAACTCTCTGTTCCCCCTCTCTCTCTGCCCCCACTCTCTCTGTCCTCCTATCTGCCCCCCTCTCTCTGTCGCCTCTTTCTGCCCCCCTCTCTCTCTGTCCCCCTCTCTCTCTGACCCCCTCTCTCTCCCCCACTCTCTGTCCCCCTCTCTCTGTCGCCCTCGCTCTGTGCCCCACTCTCTCACACCCGCCTCTCCCTGTACCACCTCACTGCCCCCCCTCTCTCTGTCGCCGTCTCTCTGTCCCCCTCTCTCTGCCCCTCTCTCTCTACCCCATCTCTCTCTGCCCCCTCTCTCTCTTACGCCCTCTCTCTGTCCCCATATCTCTGGCCCCTCTCTCTCCCCCGCTCTCTGACCCCCTCTCTGTCGCCCTCTCTCTGCCCCCTCTCTCTCTGCACCCCTCTCTCTCTATCCCCCGCTCTCTCCATCCGCCCACTCTCTGTACCCCTCTCTCTGACCCCCCCTCTCTCACCCACACGGTACCCCTCTCTCTCTCTCCCTCTGCCCCCTCTCTCTGTCACCGTCTCTCTATCCCCCCTTCTCTCTGTCCCACCTTTCTCTGTTCCCCCTCTCTTTGCCCCCCCTCTCTGCCCCCCTCTCTCTGTCCCCCTCTCTCTCTGACCCCCTCTCTCTCTGGCCCCCTCTATCTCCCCCACTCTCTGTCCCCCACTCTCTGTCCCCCACTCTCTGTCCCCCACTCTCTCTGTCCCCTCTCTCTCTGTCCCCCTCTCTCTGTCGCCGTCTCTCTGTCCCCCTCTCTCTCTGTCCCCTCTCTCTCTGTCCCCCTCTATCTGTCCCCTCTCTCCCACCCTCTCTGACCGCCTCGCTCCCCCGCTCTCTGACCCCCTCTCTGTTGCCCTCTCTCTGCCCCCGCTCTCTCTGCACCCCCGACCCCTCTCTCTGTCCCCCACTCTCTGTCCCCCTCTCTCTGTCCCCCTCTCTCTCTGTCCCCCTCTCTCTCTGTCCTCCTCCCTCTCTCACGCCCGCCTCTCCCTGTACCACCTCACTGCCCCCCTCTCTCTGTCGCCGTCTCTCTTTCCCCCTCTCTCTCTGTCCCCCTCTCTCTCTGTCCCCCTCTCTCTGTCCCCCTCTCTCTCTGTCCCTCCTCTCTATCTCCCCCCCTCTCTGTCCCTCCTCTCTCTATCCCTCCTCTCTCTCTCCCCTCTCTCTGTCCCTCCTCTCTCCGTCCCTCCTCTCTCTGTCCCTCCTCTCTCTGTCCCCCTCTCTCTCTGTCCCCCTCTCTCTGTCCCCCTCTCTCTGTCCCCTCTCTCTCTGTCACCCTCTCTCTGTCCCCCTCTATCTGTCCCCTCTCTCTCCCACGCTCTCTGACCCCCTCTCTCCCCCGCTCTCTGACCCCCTCTCTGTTGCCCTCTCTCTGCCCCCGCGCTCTCTGCCCCCCGACCCCTCTCTCTGTCCCCCTCTCCCTGTTTCCCTCTCTCTGTTCTCCTCTCTCTGGACCCCTCTCTCTGTCCCCCTCTCTCTGTCCCCCTCTCTCTGTCCCCCTTACTCCTGTCCCACCCTCTCTGTCCCCCCCCCTCTCTGCCCCCCCACTCTCTGTCGCCCTTTCTCTGTACTCCTCTCTCTGTCCCCCTCTCTATGCCCCCTCCCAGTCACCATCTCTCGGTCCCCCCTCGCTCTTTCGCCCTCTCTCTGTCCCCCCCTCTGCCCCCCTCTCTGCCCCCCCTCTCTGAGCCCCTCTCTGCCCCCCCCCTCTGTCCTCCTCTCTGTGTCCTCCTCTCTCTGTCCCCCTCTCTCTGTCCCCCTCTCTCTGTCCCCCTCTCTCTGTCCTCCTCTCTCTGTCCCTCTCTCTCTGTCCCCCTCTCTCTGTCCCCCCCCCCCTCTGACCCCACGTCCCCCTCTCTCTGTCCTCCTCTCTCTTTCCCCCTCTCTCTGTTGCCATATCTGTCACCGTCTCTCTGTCCCCCACTCTCTGACCCCCTCTATCTTCCTCACTCTCTGTGGCCCTCTCTCTGTCGCCAACTTTCTGCCCCCCTCTCCCTCCCCGCCTCTCTCTGTCCCCCTCTCTGTCTGTCCCCATCTCTCTCTGTCCCCCTCTCTCTCTGTCCCACCCACTTTGTCCTCCTCTCTCTGTCCCCCTCTCTCTGTCCCCCTCTCTCTCTGTCCCTCTATCTCTCTGTCCCTCTCTCTCTGTCCCCCTCTCTGACCCTCTCTCTCTGTCCCCCTCTCTGTCCCCCATTTCTCTGTCCCCCTCTCTCTCCCACCTGCCTCTCTCTGTCCTCCTCTCTCTGCCCCCCTTTATCTGACACCCTCTCTTTCCCCCACTCTGTAACCCTCTGTCTGTCCCCACTCCCTCTGAACCCCTCTATCTTCCCCACTCTCTGTGCCCCACTCTCTGTCCCGCGCTTACTGTCCCTCGCTCTCTGTCCCCCGCTCTCTGTCCCCCGCTCTCTGTCCCCCCTCTCTGCCCCGCGCTCACTGTCCCTCGCTCTCTGTCCCCCACTCTCTGTCCCCCGCTCTCTGTCCCCCAGCTCTCTGTCTCCCCCGCTCTCTGTCCCCCCTCTCTCTCTTTCCCGCCCTCTCTCTGTCCCCCCTCTCTTTCCCCCCTTCTCTCTGTCCCGCTCTCTCTCTGTCCCCCTCTCTCTGTCCCCCTCTCTCTGTTCCCCCCCTCTCTCTGTCCCCCCTTTCTCTGCCCCCCTCTCTCTCTGTCCCCCTCTCTCTCTGTCCCTTCTCTCTCTGTACCCCCTCTCTCTGTCCCCCTCTCTCTGTCCCTCCTCTCTCTGTCCCCCCCTCTCTGTCCCCCCCGTCCCCCTCTCTCTGTCCTCCTCTCTCTGTCCCCCTCTCTCTGTAGCCATATCTGTCACCGTCTCTCTGTCCCCCACTCTCTCCCCCTTCTCTCTGACCCCCACTATCTCCCTCACTCTCTGTGGCCCTCTCTCTGTCGCCAAATCTCTGCCCCCCTCTCCCTCCCCGCCTCTGTCTGTCCCCATCTCTGTCCCGCTCTCTGTCTGTCCCCATCTCTCTCTGTCCCCCTCTCTCTCTGTCCCCCTCTCTCTCTGTCCCACCCACTCTGTCCCCTCCCTCTTTCCCCCTTCTCTGTCCCCCTCTCTCTCTGTCCCTCTCTCTCTCTCTCTGTCCCTCTATCTCTGTCTCTCTCTCTATGTCCCCCTCTCTGTCCCCCATTTCTCTGTCCTCCTCTCTCTGCCCCCCTTTCTCTGACACCCTCTCTTTCCCCCACTCTGTAACCCTCTCTCTGTCCCCACTCCCTCTGACCCCCTCTATCTTCCCCACTCTCTGTGCGCCACTCTCTGTCTCGCGCTCTCTGTCCCTCGATCTCTGTCCCCCACTCTCTGTCTGTCACTCTCTGTCCCCCTCTCTCTGTCCCGCGCTCTCTGTCCCTCGCTCTCTGTCCCCCACTCTCTGTCCCACTCTCTCTGTCCCCCAGCTCTCTGTCTCCCCCGCTCTCTGTCCCCTCTCTCTCTCTCTCTCTCTCTTTCCCGCCCTCTCTCTGACCCCCCTTTCTTTCCCCCTCTCTCTCTGTCCCGCTCTCTCTCTGTCCCCCTCGCTCTTTGTTCCCCCTCTCTTTGTCCCTCCCTCTCTTTGTCCCTCCCTCTCTCTGTCCCCCTCTCTCTCTGTCCCCCTGTCTCTGTTGCCACTTTCTGCCCCCTCTCTCTCTGCCCCCCTCTCTCTGACCCCCTCTATCTCCCCCGCTCTCTGTGCCCCTCTCTCTGTTCCCCTCTCTCTATCCCCCTCTCTCTGTCCCCTCTCTCTCTCCTCTGCTCTTTGACCCCCCTCTGTCTCCCTATCTCTCTCTGTCCCCTCTCTCTGTCCCCCTCTCTCTATCCCCATCTCACTGTCTCCTCTCTCTCTCTCCCGCTCTCTGACCCCCTCTCTGTCATCCTCTCTTTCTGCCCCCTCTCTCTGCCCCCTCTCTCTCTGCCCCCTCTCTCTCTGACCCCCTCTCTCTGACCCCCGTCCCCCTCTCTCTGTGTCCTCTCTCTCTCCCCGCTCTCTGACCCCCTCTCTGTCACCCGCGCTCTCTGTCCACCTCTCTCTCTGTTCCCCTCTCTCTCTGTCACCCCCTCTCTGTTCTGCCCCTCTGCCGCCCCCCCCGTTCCCCTCTCTCTGTGTCCTCACTCTCTCCCCGCTCTCTGACCCCCTCTCTGTCGCCCGCTCTCTCTGTCCCCCTCTCTCTCTCTCTCTGTCCCCTACTCTCTCCATCTCCCCACTCTCTGTCCCCCTCTGTCCCCTCTCTCTCCCACCCACATCTCTCTATCCCTCCTCTTTGTCCCCCTCTCTCTCTGTCCGCCACTCTGTCAGTCCCGCTCTCTCTGTTCCCTCATCTCTGTCCCTCTCTCTCTCCCACCAGCCTCTCTCTCTGTCCCCCTCTCTCTGTCCCCCCTCTCTCTGTCCGCCCCCTCTCTGTCCCCCCTCTCTGTCCCCCTCTCTCTCTATCCCCTCTCTCTCTGTCCCCCTCTCTCTCTATCCCCCTCTCTCTGTCCCCTCTATCTCTCCCTGTCTCTCTGCCCTCTCTCTGTCCCCCACTCTCTCCATCCCCCCACTCTCTGTACCCCTCTCTCTGTTCCCACTCTCTGACCCCCTCTATCTCCCCAACTCCCTGTCACCCTCTCTCTGCACCTCTCTCTTTCCCCTCTCTCTCTGCCCCCCTCTCTCTGTCCTCCTCTCTCTGTCCCCCTCTCTCTGCCCCTCTCACTCTGTCCCCCTCTGTCTGCCCCCCTCTGTCTGCCCCCATCGCTCTCTGCCCCTCTCTCTCTATCTCCCCCACTCTCTGTTCCTCCTCTCTCTCTGCCCCTCCCTCTCTGCCCCCCTGTCTCTGGTCTCCTCTCTCTGTCCCCCTCTCTCTGTCTCCTCTATCTCTCCCTCTCTCGCTCTGCCCCCTCTCTCTCCCCCTCTCTCTCTGTCCCCCACTCTCTCCATCCACCCACTCTCATTCCCCCTCTCACTGACACCCCCTCTCTGACTCCCCCTGTCTCCCTCACTCTGTACCCCTCTCTCTATTCTCACTCTCTGACCCACTCTATCTCCCCAACACTCTGTCACGCTCTCTCTGCCCCTCTCTCTTTCCCCTCTCTCTCTGCCCCCCTCTCTCTGTCCCCCTCTCTCTGTCCCTCTCTCCCTGCCCCCCTCACTCTGTCCCCCTCTGTCTGCCCCTATCCCTCTCTGCCCCTCTCTCTCTGTCCCCCTCTCTCTGTCCCCCTCTCTCTGTCCCCCTCTCTCTCTGTCACCCTCTCTCTGTCCCCCTCTCTCTCTCTTCTCCTCTCTCTGTCCCCCTCTCTCTCTGTACCCCTCCCTCTGCCTCCCTCTCTCTGTATCCCCCTCTCTCTGTCCCCCCTCTCTCTGTCCCCCCTCTCTCTGTCCCCCCTCTCTCTGTCCCCCTCTCTCTCTGTCCCCCTCTCTCTCTCTGTCCCCCTCTCTCTCTGTCCCCCTCTCTCTCTGTCCCCCTCTCTCTGTCCCACCCTCTCTGTCCCCCTCTCTCTGTCCCCCTCTCTCTGTCCCTCCTCTCTCTGTCCCCCTCTCTCTGTCTCCCTCTGCCCCCCCTCTCTGTCACCGTCTCTCTATCCCCCCTTCTCTCTGTCCCACCTTTCTCTGTTCCCCCTCTCTTTGCCCCCCCGTCCCCCCTCTCTGACCCCTTCTCTCTCTCTGTCCTCGCCTCTCTCTGCCCCCCTGTCTCTCACTGACCCCCTCTCTCTCTGACGCCCTCTATCTCCCCCACTCTCTGTCCCCCTCTCTCTGTCCGCCACTCTCTGTCCCCCACTCTCTGCCCCCCTCTCTCTGACGCCGTCTCTCTGTCCCCTCTCTCTCTGCCCCCTCTCTCTGTCCCCCTCTCTCTGTCTCCTCTATCTCTCCCTCTCTCGCTCTGCCCCCACTCTCTCCCCTCTCTCTCTGTCCCCCACTCTCTCCATCCACCCACTCTCATTCACCCTCTCACTGACACCCCCTCTCTGACTCCCCCTGTCTCCCTCACTCTGTACCCCTCTCTCTATTCTCACTCTCTGACCCACTCTATCTCCCCAACACTCTGTCACGCTCTCTCTGCCCCTCTCTCTTTCCCCTCTCTCTCTGCCCCCCTCACTCTGTCCCCCTCTCTCTGTCCCTCTCTCCCTGCCCCCCTCACTCTGTCCCCCTCTGTCTGCCCCTATCCCTCTCTGCCCCTCTCTCTCTGTCCCCCTCTCTCTGTCCCCCTCTCTCTGTCCCCCCTCTCTCTATCACCCTCTCTCTGTCCCCCCCTCTCTCTGTCCCCCTCTCTCTGTCCCCCTCTCTCTCTGTACCCCTCTCTCTGCCTCCCTCTCTCTGTCCCCCTCTCTCTGTCCCCCTCTCTCTGTCCCCACCTCTCTCTGTCCCCCCTCTCTCTGCCCCCCTCTCTCTGTCCCCCTCTCTCTCTGTCCCCCTCTCTCTGTCCCCCTCTCTCTCTGTCCCCCTCTCTCTGTCCCACCCTCTCTGTCCCCCTCTCTCTGTCCCCCTCTCTCTGTCCCTCCTCTCTCTGTCCCCCTCTCTCTGTCTCCCTCTGCCCCCCCTCTCTGTCACCGTCTCTCTATCCCCCCTTCTCTCTGTCCCACCTTTCTCTGTTCCCCCTCTCTTTGCCCCCCCGTCCCCCCTCTCTGACCCCTTCTCTCTCTGTCCTCGTCTCTCTCTGCCCCCCTGTCTCTCACTGACCCCCTCTCTCTCTGACGCCCTCTATCTCCCCCACTCTCTGTCCCCCTCTCTCTGTCCGCCACTCTCTGTCCCCCACTCTCTGCCCCCCTCTCTCTGACGCCGTCTCTCTGTCCCCTCTCTCTCTGTCCCACTCTATCTGTCCCCTCTCTCTCCCACCCTCTCTGACCGCCTCTCTTCCCCGCTCTCTGACCCCCTCTCTGTTGCCCTCTCTCTGCCTCTGCGCTCTCTGCCCCCCCGACCCCTCTCTCTGTCCTCCTCTCTCTGTTCCCCTCTCTCTGTCCCCCACTCCCTGTCCACACCTCTCTATCCCCCTCTCTCTGCCCCCCTCTCTCTGTCCCTCCTCTCTCTGTCCCCCTCTCTCTGTCCCTCCTCTCTCTGTCCCCCTCTCTCTCTCCCCCTCTCTCTGTCCCTCCTCTCTCTGTCCCTCCTCTCTCTGTCCCTCCTCTCTCTGTCCCCCTCTCTCTCTGTCCCCTCTATCTCTGTCCCCCTCTCTTTTTCCCCCTCTCTCTGTCCCGCTCTCTCTGTCCCTCCTCTCTCTGTCCCCCTCTCTCTCTCCCCCTCTCTTTGTCCCTCCTCTCTCTGTCCCTCCTCTCTCTGTCCCTCCTCTTTCTGTCCCCCTCTCTCTCTGTCCCCCTCTCTCTGCCCCCACTCTGTCACCATCTCTCTATCCCCTCTCCCTCTGTTCCCTCTTGCTCTGTCCCCCTCTCTCTGCCCCCCCACTCTGGTCCCCCCCCTTCCCCCTCTGTCCTCTCTCTCTCTGTCCCCTCTCTCTCTCTGTCACCCGCTCTCTCTATCCGTCTCTCTCTATCCGTCTCCCTCTCTGCCGCATAATCTGCCCCCTCGCTCTGTTTCCCGTTCTCTGTTCCCCCATCTCTATCGCACTCTCTCTGCCCCCTCTCAGTCACCGTCTCTCTGTCCCCCTCTCTCTGTCCCCGTCTCTCTGCCCACTTTCAGTCACCATCTCTCTGTTCGCCCCCCCGTCCACCCCTCTCTGTCGCTCGCTCCCAGTCCCCCTCTCTGTCACAGTTTCTCTGTCCCCCCTCTCTCTGTCCCTCTCGTCCCCCTCTCTCTCTGCCCCCGCCCTCACTGTCTCTCCTCTCTGTCCCCCCTCTCTCTGTCCCCCTCGTCCTCCCCTCTCTCTGTCCCCCCCTCACTGCCCCCTCTCTGTCACTGTCTCTCTGTCCCCACTCTCTCTGTCCCCGTCTCTCTGCCCCCTCTCTGAGTCCACCCTCTCTCTGTCCCAAACCTCTGCCCCCCACCCTCTCTGTAGCCCTCTCTCTGCCTCCTCGCAGTCACCATCTCTCTGTTCCCCCCCGTCCACCCCTCTCTGTCGCCCGTTCTCTGCCCCCTCTCTGTCACAGTCTCTCTGTCCCCCCTCTCTCTGTCCCCCTCTCTCTGTCCCCCCTCTCTGTAGCCCTCTCTCTGCCCTCTCTCAGTCAACATCTCTTTGTTCCCCCCGTCCACCCCTCTCTGTCCTCCCTCGGTCTGTCCCCCTCCCTCTGTCCCACTCTCTCTGTCCTCCCTCGGTCTGTCCCCCTCCCTCTCTCCCGCTGTCTCTGTCCCCCTCTCTCTGTCCTCCCCCTCTCTGTCCCCCCTCTCTGTCTCCCTCTCTCTGCCCCCTCCCAGTCACCATCTCTCTGTCCCACCCCCTCTGTCCCCCCCTCTCTGTACCTCCTCTCTGTTCCCCCCTCTCTCTGTAGCCCCTCTCTCTCTATCTCCTCCACTCTCTGTTCCCCCTATCTCTCTGCCCCCTCTCTCTCTGTCCTCCTATCTGCACCCCTCTCTCTGTCGCCTCTTTCTGCCCCCCTCTCTCTCTGTCCCCCTCTCTCTCTGACCCCCTCTCTCTCCCCCACTCTCTGTCCCCCTCTCTCTGTCGCCCTCTCTCTGACCCCCACTCTCTCACACCCGCCTCTCCCTGTACCACCTCACTGCCCCCCCTCTCTCTGTCGCCGTCTCTCTGTCCCCCTCTCTCAGCCCCTCTCTCTCTGCCCCCTCTCTCTCTGCCCCCTCTCTCTCTGTCCCCTCTCTCTCTGTCGCCCTCTCTATGTCCCCATCTCTCTGTCCCCTCTCTCTCCCCCGCTCTCTGACCACCTCTCTGTCGCCCTCTCTCTGCCCCCTCCCTCTCTGCCCCACTCTCTGTCCCCCTCTCTCTCTGTCCCCCTCTCTCTCTCTATCCCCCGCTCTCTCCATCCGCCCACTCTCTGTCCTCCCCTCTCTGTCCCCAGCTCTCTGTCTCCCCCGCTCTCTGTCCCCTCTCTCTCTCTCTTTCCCGCCCTCTCTCTGTCCCCCCTCTCTTTCTCCCTCTCTCTCTGTCCCGCGCTCTCTCTGTCCCCCTCTCTCTGTCCCCCTCTCTCTCTGTCCCCCTCTCTCTGTCCCCCCCTCTATGTCCCCCTCTCTCTGTCCCGCTCTCTCTGTCCCTCCTCTCTTTGTCCCCCTCTCTCTCTCCCCTCTCTCTGTCCCTCCTCTCTCTGTCCCTCCTCTCTCTGTCCCTCCTCTTTCTGTCCTCCCTCTCTCTCTCTCTGTCCCCCTCTCTCTGCCCCCACTCTGTCACCATCTCTCTGTCCCCTCTCCCTCTGTTCCCTCTCGCTCTGTCGCCCTCTCTCTGTCCCCATCTCTCTGTCCCCTCTCTCTCCCCCGCTCTCTGACCCCCTCTCTGTCGCCCTCTCTCTGCCCCCTCTCTCTCTGCCCCACTCTCTGTCCCCCTCTCTCTCTGTCCCCCTCTCTCTCTCTATCCCCCGCTCTCTCCATCCGCCCACTCTCTGTACCCCTCTCTCTGACCCCCCCTCTCTCACTCACACGGTACCCCTCTCTCTCTCCCTCTGCCCCCTCTCTCTGTCACCGTCTCTCTATCCCCCCTTCTCTCTGTCCCACCTTTCTCTGTTCCCCCTCTCTTTGCCCCCACTCTCTCTGACCCCCTCTCTCTTTCCCCCCCTCTCTCTGACCCCTTCTCTCTCTGTCCCCCTCTCTCTCTGACCCCCTCCCTCTCACTGATCCCCTCTCTCTCTGACCCCCTCTATCTCCCCCACTCTGTCCCCCTCTCTCTGTCCCCCACTCTCTGCTCCCCTCTCTCTGTCGCCGTCTCTCTGTCCCCCTCTCTCTCTGTCCCCTCTCTCTCTGTCCCCCTCTATCTGTCCCCTCTCTCTCCCACCCTCTCTGACCGCCTCTCTCCCACGCTCTCTGACCCCCTGTCTGTTGCCCTCTCTCTGCCCCCGCTCTCTCTGCCCCCCCGACCCCTCTCTCTGTCCCCCTCTCTCTGTCCCCCTCTCTCTGTCCCCCTCTCTCTGTCCCGCTCTCTCTGTCCCTCCTCTCTCTGTCCCCCTCTCTCTCTCCCCCTCTCTTTGTCCCTCCTCTCTCTGTCCCTCCTCTCTCGGTCCCTCCTCTTTCTGTCCCCCTCTCTTTCTGTCCCCCTCTCTCTGCCCCCACTCTGTCACCATCTCTCTGTCCCCTCTCCCTCTGTTCCCTCTCGCTCTGTCCCCGTCTCTCTGCCCCCCCACTCTGGTCCCCCCCTCCCCCCTCTGTCCTCTCTCTCTCTGTCCCCTCCCTCTCTCTGTCACCCTCTCTCTCTATCCGTCTCTCTCTCTGACCGCATAATCTGCCCCCTCGCTCTGTTTCCCGTTTTCTGTTCCCCCCATCTCTATCGCCCTCTCTCTGCCCCCTCTCAGTCACCGTCTCTCTGTCCCCCTCTCTCTGTCCCCGTCTCTCTGCCCCCTTTCAGTCACCATCTCTCTGTTCGCCCCCCCCGTCCACCCCTCTCTGTCGCTCGCTCCCAGTCCCCCTCTCTGTCACAGTTTCTCTGCCCCCCCTCTCTCTGTCCCTCTCGTCCCCCTCTCTCTCTGCCCCCCCTCACTGTCTCTCCTCTCTGTCCCCCCTCTCTCTGTCCCCCTCGTCCTCCCCTCTCTCTGTCCCCCCCTCACTGCCCCCTCTCTGTCACTGTCTCTCTGTCCCCACTCTCTCTGTCCCCGTCTCTCTGCCCCCTCTCTGAGTCCACCCTCTCTCTGTCCCAAACCTCTGCCCCCCACCCTCTCTGTAGCCCTCTCTCTGCCTCCTCGCAGTCACCATCTCTCTGTTCCCCCCCGTCCACCCCTCTCTGTCGCCCGTTCTCTGCCCCATCTCTGTCACAGTCTCTCTGTCCCCCCTCTCTCTGTCCCCCTCTCTCTGTCCCCCCCTCTGTCTCCCCCTCTCTGTCCCCCCCTCTCTGTAGCCCTCTCTCTGCCCCCTCTCAGTCAACATCTCTTTGTTCCCCCCGTCCACCCCTCTCTGTCCTCCCTCGGTCTGTCCCCCTCCCTCTGTCCCACTCTCTCTGTCCTCCCTCGGTCTGTCCCCCTCCCTCTGTCCCGCTGTCTCTGTCCCCCTCTCTCTGTCCCCCCCTCTCTGTCCCCCTCTCTGTCTCCCTCTCTCTGCCCCCTCCCAGTCACCATCTCTCTGTCCCACCCCCTCTGTCCCCCCTCTCTGTACCTCCCTCTCTGTTCCCCCCTCTCTCTGTAGCCCCTCTCTCTCTATCTCCTCCACTCTCTGTTCCCCCTCTCTCTCTGCCCCCTCTCTCTCTGTCCTCCTATCTGCCCCCCTCTCTCTGTCGCCTCTTTCTGCCCCCCTCTCTCTCTGTCCCCCTCTCTCTCTGACCCCCTCTCTCTCCCCCACTCTCTGTCCCCCTCTCTCTGTCGCCCTCTCTCTGACCCCGACTCTCTCACACCCGCCTCTCCCTGTACCACCTCACTGCCCCCCCTCTCTCTGTCGCCGTCTCTCTGTCCCCCTCTCTCAGCCCCTCTCTCTCTGCCCCCTCTCTCTCTGCCCCCTCTCTCTCTGTCCCCTCTCTCTCTGTCGCCCTCTCTCTGTCCCCATCTCTCTGTCCCCTCTCTCTCCCCCGCTCTCTGACCCCGTCTCTGGCGCCCTCTCTCTGCCCCCTCCCTCTCTGCCCCCCTATCTGTCCCCCTCTCTCTCTGTCCCCCTCTCTCTTTCTATCCCCCGCTCTCTCCATCCGCCCACTCTCTGTCCACCCCTCTCTGTCCCCCAGCTCTCTGTCTCCCCCGCTCTCTGTCCCCTCTCTCTCTCTCTTTCCCGCCCTCTCTCTGTCCCCCCTCTCTTTCTCCCTCTCTCTCTGTCCCGCGCCCTCTCTGTCCCCCTCTCTCTGTCCCCCTCTCTCTCTGTCCCCCTCTCTCTGTCCCCCCCTCTCTGTCCCCCTCTCTCTGTCCCGCTCTCTCTGTCCCTCCTCTCTCTGTCCCCCTCTCTCTCTCCCCTCTCTCTGTCCCTCCTCTCTCTGTCCCTCCTCTCTCTGCCCCCACTCTGTCACCATCTCTCTGTCCCCTCTCCCTCTGTTCCCTCTCGCTCTGTCGCCCTCTCTCTGTCCCCATCTCTCTGTCCCCTCTCTCTCCCCCGCTCTCTAACCCCCTCTCTGTCGCCCTCTCTCTGCCCCCTCTCTCTCTGCCCCACTCTCTGTCCCCCTCTCTCTCTGTCCCCCTCTCTGTCCCCCTCTCTCTCCATCCGCCCACTCTCTGTACCCCTCTCTCTGACCCCCCCTCTCTCACCCACACGGTACCCCTCTCTCTCCCTCTGCCCCCTCTCTCTGTCACCGTCTCTCTATCCCCCCTTCTCTCTGTCCCACCTTGCTCTGTTCCCCCTCTCTTTGCCCCCACTCTCTCTGACCCCCTCTCTCTTTCCCCCCCCCTCTCTCTGACCCCTTCTCTCTCTGTCCCCCTCTCTCTCTGACCCCCTCTCTCTCACTGACCCCCTCTCTCTCTGACCCCCTCTATCTCCCCCACTCTGTCCCCCTCTCTCTGTCCCCCACTCTCTGCTCCCCTCTCTCTGTCGCCGTCTCTCTGTCCCCCTCTCTCTCTGTCCCCTCTCTCTCTGTCCCCCTCTATCTGTCCCCTCTCTCTCCCACCCTCTCTGACCGCCTCTCTCCCACGCTCTCTGACCCCCTGTCTGTTGCCCTCTCTCTGCCCCCGCTCTCTCTGCCCCCCGACCCCTCTCTCTGTCCCCCTCTCTCTGTCCCCCTCTCTCTGTCCCGCTCTCTCTGTCCCTCCTCTCTCTGTCCCCCTCTCTCTCTCCCCCTCTCTTTGTCCCTCCTCTCTCTGTCCCTCATCTCTCTGTCCCTCCTCTTTCTGTCCCCCTCTCGCTCTGTCCCCCTCTCTCTGCCCCCCCACTCTGGTCCCCCCTCCCCCCTCTGTCCTCTCTCTCTCTGTCCCCTCCCTCTCTCTGTCACCCTCTCTCTCTATCCATCTCTCTCTCTGACCGCATAATCTGCCCCCTCGCTCTGTTTCCCGTTTTCTGTTCCCCCATCTCTATCGCCCTCTCTCTGCCCCCTCTCAGTCACCGTCTCTCTGTCCCCCTCTCTCTGTCCCCGTCTCTCTGCCCCCTTTCAGTCACCATCTCTCTGTTCGCCACCCCGTCCACCCCTCTCTGTCGCTCGCTCCCAGTCCCCCTCTCTGTCAAAAGTTTCTCTACCCCCCTCTCTCTGTCCCTCTCGTCCCCCTCTCTCTCTGCCCCCGCCCTCACTGTCTCTCCTCTCTGTCCCCCCTCTCTCTGTCCCCCTCGTCCTCCCCTCTCTCTGTCCCCCCCTCACTGCCCCCTCTCTGTCACTGTCTCTCTGTCCCCACTCTCTCTGTCCCCGTCTCTCTGCCCCCTCTCTGAGTCCACCCTCTCTCTGTCCCAAACCTCTGCCCCCCACCCTCTCTGTAGCCCTCTCTCTGCCTCCTCGCAGTCACCATCTCTTTGTTCCCCCCCGTCCACCCCTCTCTGTCGCCCGTTCTCTGCCCCCTCTCTGTCACAGTCTCTCTGTCCCCCCTCTCTCTGTCCCCCTCTCTCTGTCCCCCCCTCTGTCTCCCCCTCTCTGTCCCCCCCTCTCTGTAGCCCTCTCTCTGCCCCCTCTCAGTCAACATCTCTTTGTTCCCCCCGTCCACCCCTCTCTGTCCTCCCTCGGTCTGTCCCCCTCCCTCTGTCCCACTCTCTCTGTCCTCCCTCGGTCTGTCCCCCTCCCTCTGTCCCGCTGTCTCTGTCCCCCTCTCTCTGTCCCCCCCTCTCTGTCCCCCCTCTCTGTCTCCCTCTCTCTGCCCCCTCCCAGTCACCATCTCTCTGTCCCACCCCCTCTGTCCCCCCCTCTCTGTACCTCCCTCTCTGTTCCCCCCTCTCTCTGTAGCCCCTCTCTCTCTATCTCCTCCACTCTCTGTTCCCCCTCTCTCTCTGCCCCCTCTCTCTCTGTCCTCCTATCTGCCCCCCTCTCTCTGTCGCCTCTTTCTGCCCCCCTCTCTCTCTGTCCCCCTCTCTCTCTGACCCCCTCTCTCTCCCCCACTCTCTGTCCCCCTCTCTCTGTCGCCCTCTCTCTGACCCCCGCTCTCTCACACCCGCCTCTCCCTGTACCACCTCAGTGCCCCCCCTCTCTCTGTCGCCGTCTCTCTGTCCCCCTCTCTCAGCCCCTCTCTCTCTGCCCCCTCTCTCTCTGCCCCCTCTCTCTCTGTCCCCTCTCTCTCTGTCGCCCTCTCTCTGTCCCCATCTCTCTGTCCCCTCTCTCTCCCCCGCTCTCTGACCCCCTCTCTGTCGCCCTCTCTCTGCCCCCTCCCTCTCTGCCCCACTCTCTGTCCCCCTCTCTCTCTGTCCCCCTCTCTCTCTCTATCCCCCGCGCTCTCCATCCGCCCACTCTCTGTCCTCCCCTCTCTGTCCCCCAGCTCTCTGTCTCCCCCGCTCTCTGTCCCCTCTCTCTCTCTCTTTCCCGCCCTCTCTCTGTCCCCCCTCTCTTTCTCCCTCTCTCTCTGTCCCGCGCTCTCTCTGTCCCCCTCTCTCTGTCCCCCTCTCTCTCTGTCCCCCTCTCTCTGTCCACCCCTCTCTGTCCCCCTCTCTCTGTCCCCCTCTCTCTCTGTCCCCTCTCTCTCTGTCCCCCTCTATCTGTCCCCTCTCTCTCCCACCCTCTCTGACCGCCTCTCTCCCACGCTCTCTGACCCCCTGTCTGTTGCCCTCTCTCTGCCCCCGCTCTCTCTGCCCCCCCGACCCCTCTCTCTGTCCCCCTCTCTCTGTCCCCCTCTCTCTGTCCCCCTCTCTCTGTCCCGCTCTCTCTGTCCCTCCTCTCTCTGTCCCCCTCTCTCTCTCCCCCTCTCTTTGTCCCTCCTCTCTCTGTCCCTCCTCTCTCTGTCCCTCCTCTTTCTGTCCCCCTCTCTCTCTGTCCCCCTCTCTCTGCCCCCACTCTGTCACCATCTCTCTGTCCCCTCTCCCTCTGTTCCCTCTCGCTCTGTCCCCCTCTCTCTGCCCCCCCACTCTTGTCCCCCCCTCCCCCCTCTGTCCTCTCTCTCTCTGTCCCCTCTCTCTCTCTGTCACCCTCTCTCTCTATCCGTCTCTCTCTCTGACCGCATAATCTGCCCCCTCGCTCTGTTTCCCGTTCTCTGTTCCCCCATCTCTATCGCCCTCTCTCTGCCCCCTCTCAGTCACCGTCTCTCTGTCCCCCTCTCTCTGTCCCCATCTCTCTGCCCCCTTTCAGTCACCATCTCTCTGTTCGCCACCCCGTCCACCCCTCTCTGTCGCTCGCTCCCAGTCCCCCTCTCTGTCACAGTTTCTCTGCCCCCCCTCTCTCTGTCCCTCTCGTCCCCCTCTCTCTCTGCCCCCCCTTACTGTCTCTCATCTCTGTCCCCCCTCTCTCTGTCCCCCTCGTCCTCCCCTCTTTCTGTCCCCCCGTCACTGCCCCCTCTCTGTCACTGTCTCTCTGTCCCCACTCTCTCTGTCCCCGTCTCTCTGCCCCCTCTCTGAGTCCACCCTCTCTCTGTCCCAAACCTCTGCCCCCCACACTCTCTGTAGCCCTCTCTCTGCCTCCTCGCAGTCACCATCTCTCTGTTCCCCCCGTCCACCCCTCTCTGTCGCCCGTTCTCTGCCCCCTCTCTGTCACAGTCTCTCTGTCCCCCCTCTCTCTGTCCCCCTCTCTCTGTCCCCCCCTCTGTCTCCCCCTCTCTGCCCCCCCCCCTCTCTGTAGCCCTCTCTCTGCCCCCTCTCAGTCAACATCTCTTTATTCCCCCCATCCACCCCTCTCTGTCCTCCCTCGGTCTGTCCCCCTCCCTCTGTCCCACTCTCTCTGTCCTCCCTCGGACTGTCCCCCTCGCTCTGTCCCGCTGTCTCTGTCCCCCTCTCTCTGTCCCCCCTCTCTGTCCCCCCTCTCTGTCTCCCTCTCTCTGCCCCCTCCCAGTCACCATCTCTCTGTCCCACCCCCTCTGTCCCCCCCTCTCTGTACCTCCCTCTCTGTTCCCCCCTCTCTCTGTAGCCCCTCTCTCTCTCTCTCCTCCACTCTCTGTTCCCCCTCTCTCTCTGCCCCCTCTCTCTCTGTCCCCCTCTCTCTCTGACCCCCTCTCTCTCCCCCACTCTCTGTCCCCCTCTCTCTGTCGCCCTCTCTCTGACCCCCACTCTCTCACACCCGCCTCTCCCTGTACCACCTCACTGCCCCCCCTCTCTCTGTCGCCGTCTCTCTGTCCCCTCTCTCAGCCCCTCTCTCTCTGCCCCCTCTCTCTCTGCCCCCTCTCTCTCTGTCCCCTCTCTCTCTGTCGCCCTCTCTCTGTCCCCATCTCTCTGTCCCCTCTCTCTCCCCCGCTCTCTGACCGCCTCTCTGTCGCCCTCTCTCTGTCCCCTCCCTCTCTGCCCCACTCTCTGTCCCCCTCTCTCTCTCTATCCCCCGCTCTCTCCATCCGCCCACTCTCTGTCCTCCCCTCTCTGTCCCCCAGCTCTCTGTCTCCCCCGCTCTCTGTCCCCTCTCTCTCTCTCTTTCCCGCCCTCTCTCTGTCCCCCCTCTCTTTCTCCCTCTCTCTCTGTCCCGCGCTCTCTCTGTCCCCCTCTCTCTGTCCCCCTCTCTCTCTGTCCCCCTCTCTCTGCCCCCCCCTCTCTGTCCCCCTCTCTCTGTCCCGCTCTCTCTGTCCCTCCTCTCTCTGTCCCCCTCTCTCTCTCCCCTCTCTCTGTCCCTCCTCTCTCTGTCCCTCCTCTCTCTGCCCCTCCTCTTTCTGTCCCCCTCTCTCTCTCTCTGTCCCCCTCTCTCTGCCCCCACTCTGTCACCATCTCTCTGTCCCCTCTCCCTCTGTTCCCTCTCGCTCTGTCGCCCTCTCTCTGTCCCCATCTCTCTGTCCCCTCTCTCTCCCCCGCTCTCTAACCCCCTCTCTGTCTCCCTCTCTCTGCCCCCCCTCTCTCTGCCCCACTCTCTGTCCCCCTCTCTCTCTGTCCCCCTCTCTCTCTCTATCCCCCGCTCTCTCCATCCGCCCACTCTCTGTACCCCTCTCTCTGACCCCCCCTCTCTCACCCACACGGTACCCCTCTCTCTCCCTCTGCCCCCTCTCTCTGTCACCGTCTCTCTATCCCCCCTTCTCTCTGTCCCACCTTTCTCTGTTCCCCCTCTCTTTGCCCCCACTCTCTCTGACCCCCTCTCTCTTTCCCCCCCTCTCTCTGACCCCTTCTCTCTCTGTCCCCCTCTCTCTCTGACCCCCTCTCTCTCACTGACCCCCTCTCTCTCTGACCCCCTCTATCTCCCCCACTCTGTCCCCCTCTCTCTGTCCCCCACTCTCTGCTCCCCTCTCTCTGTCGCCGTCTCTCTGTCCCCCTCTCTCTCTGTCCCCTCTCTCTCTGTCCCCCTCTATCTGTCCCCTCTCTCTCCCACCCTCTCTGACCGCCTCTCTCCCACGCTCTCTGACCCCCTGTCTGTTGCCCTCTCTCTGCCCCCGCTCTCTCTGCCCCCCCGACCCCTCTCTCTGTCCCCCTCTCTCTGTCCCCCTCTCTCTGTCCCCCTCTCTCTGTTTCCCTCTCTCTGTTTCCCTCTCTCTGTTCCCCTCTCTCTGTCCCCCTCTCTCTTTTCCCCTCACTCCTGTCCCCCTCACTCCCCCGCTCTTTGACCCCCTCTCTGTCGCCCTCTCTCTCTGCCCCCTCTCTCTCTGCCCCCTCTCTCTATCCCCCTCTCTCTATCCCCCTCTCACTGCCCCCCTCTCTCTCTCCCGCTCTCTGACCCCCCTCTCTGTCACCCTTTCTCTCTGCCCCCTCTCTCTCTGCCCACACTCTCTCTGCCCCTTCTCTGTCCCCCCCACTCTCTGTCCCCCTCTCTCTGACCCCCTCTCTCTCCCCCACTCTGTACCCCTCTCTCTGTCTCCCTCTCTCAGCCCCCCCTCTCTGTCACCGTCTTTCTATCCCCCCTTCTCTCTGTTCCCCCTTTCTCTGTTCCACCTCTCTCTGTCCCCTCCTCTCTCTGCCCCCCCTCTCTGTCCCCCCTCTCTCTGTCCCCCCTCTCTCTGTCCCCCCTCACTCTTACCCCCTCTATCTCCCCCACTCTCTGTCCCCTGCTCTCTGTCGCCCTCTCTCTGAACACCACTCTCTCTGTCACCCTCTCTCTCTCTGACCCCTCTCTCTCTGTCCCCTCTATCTCCCCCGCTCCCTGTCCTCCCTCTCTCTTTCGCCCTCTCTCGCTGTCGCCCTCTCTCTGTCGCCCTCTCTCTGACCCCCTCTCTCACACCCGCCTCTCCCTGTACCACCTCACTGTCCCCCTCTCTCGCTGTCGCCCCTATCTCTGTCCCACTCTCTCTGTCCCACTCTCTCTGCCCCCCACGACCCCTCTCTCTGTCCCTTCTCTCTCTCTGTTCCCCGCTCTCTATTCCCCTCTCTCTGTCCCCTCTCTCTCCCCCGCTCTTTGACCCCCTCTCTGTCAACCTCTCTCCCTGCCCCCTATCTCACTGTCCCCCTCTCTCTATCCCCATCTCACTGCCCCCTCTCTCTATCTCCCGCTCTCTCACCCCTTCTCTGTCATCCCTCTTTCTGCCCCCTCTCTCTGCCCCCTCTCTCTCTGCCACCTCTCTCTCTGCCCCCCTCTGTCTGAACCCCGTCCCCGTCTCTGTCCCCCTCTCTCTGTCCCCCTCTCTCTCTGTCCCCCTCTCTCTGCCCCCCTCTCTCTGTTCCCCTCTCTCTGTTCCCCTCTCTCTGTCCCCCTCACTCTGTCCCCCCTCACTTTGTCGCCATCTCTCTGTCCCCTTCTCTCTGTCCCCCTCTCGCTATCCCCCTCTCTCTGTCCCCTCTCTTTCTCCCACGCTCTTTGACACCCTCTCTTTCGCCCTCTCTCTCTGCCCCCTCTCTCACTGCCCCCTCCCTCTGTCCCCCTCTCACAGTCCCCTCTCTCTCCCGCTCTCTGACCACCTCTCTGTCACCCCCTCTCTCAGCCCCCTCTCTCTCTGCCCCCCTCTCTCTGTCCCCCTCTCTCTGTCCCCTCTCTCTCTCCCCCGCTCTCTGACCCCCTCTCTGTTGCCCTCTTTCTGCCCCCATCTCTCTGCCCCCCTCTCTGTCCCCCCTCTCTCTGTCCCCCTCTCTCTCTCTGTCCCCCTCTCTCTATCCCCTTCTCACTGTCACCTCTCTCTCTCCCGCTCTCTGTACCCCCTCTCTCTGTTCCCCCCTCTCTCTGTTCCCCCCTCTCTCTGTTCCCCCTCTATCTGTCCCTCCCTCTCTCTGTTCCCCCTCTCTCTGTACACCCTCTCCCTGCCCCTCCTCTCTGTCCCCATCTCTCTCTGTCCCCCTCTCTCTGTGGACTCTCTCTCTCCCCGCTCTCTGACCCCCTCTCTGTCGCCCGCGCTCTCTGTCGCCCCTCTCTCTGTTCTCCTCTCTCTGTCCCCCTCACTCTGTCCCCTCTCTCTGCCCCCCCCACTCTCTATCCCCCTCTCTCTGCCCCCCCACTCTCTATCCCACTCTCTGACCCCCTCTCTGTCACCCTTTCTCTCTGCTCTCTCTCCCTGCCCCCACTCTCTCTGCCTCCTCTCTGCCCCCCCACTCTCTGTCCCCCTCTCTCTGACCCCCTCTCTCTCCCCCACTCTGTACCCCTCTATCTGTCCCCCTCTCTCTGCCCCCCTCTCTGTCACCGTCTTTCTATTCCCCCTTCTCTCTGTTCCCCCTTTCTCTGTTCCCCCTCTCTCTGTCCCCACTCTCTCTGCCCCCCTCTCTCTCTCTGCCCCCCTCTCTCTATCCCCTTATCTCTGTCCCCCCTCTCTGTCCTCCTCTCTCTGTACCCCATCTCTCTGTTCCCCCCTCTCTCTGTTCCCCCTCTCTCTGTCCCCCCCTCTCTGACCCCCTCTATCTCCCCCACTCTCTGTCCCCCGCTCTCTGTTGCCCTCTCTCTGACCCCCACTCTCTCTGTCCCCTCTATCTCTCCCGCTCCCTGTCCCCCCTCTCTCTGTTACCCTCTCTCGCTGTCGCCCTCTCTCTGTCGCCCTCTCTCTGACCCCCTCTCTCACACTCGCCTCTCCCTGTACCACCTCACTGTCCACCTCTCTCGCTGTCGTCCCTCTTTCTGTCGCCGTCTCTCTGTCCCCCCCTCTCTCTGTCCCCCTCTCTCTCTATCCCCCTCTCTCTCTCCCATCTCTCTCTGTCCCCCTCTCTCTGTCCCCTCTCTCTCTCCCCCGCTCTCTGACCCCCTCTCTGTTGCCCTCTCTCTCTCTCTGTCCCCCTCTCTCTATCCCCTTCTCACTGTCCCCTCTCTCCCGCGCTCTGTCCCCCTCTCTCTGTCCCCCTCTCTCTGTCCCCCTCTCTCTGTCCTCCTCTCACTGTACCCCCTCTCTCTGTTCCCCCCTCTCTCTGTTCCCCCTCTCTCTGTTCCCCCCTCTTTCTGCCCCCCGACCCCTCTCTCTGTCCCCCTCTCTCTCTCTGTCCCCCTCTCTCTGTCTCCCTCTCTGTGCCCCCCTCTCTGTCACCGTCACTCTATCCCCCTTCTCTCTGTTTCCCCTTTCTCGGTTTCCCCTCTCTCTGTCCCCGTCTCTCTGTCCCCCTCTCTCTCTGTCCCCCTCTCTCTCTGCCCCTCTCACTCTGACCCCCTCTCTCTCTGCCCCTCTCTCTCGGTACCCTCTCTTTCTGCTCCCCTCTCTCTCTGTACCCTCTCTCGGTCCCCCTCTCTCTCTGTACCCTCTCTCTCTGTCCCCCTCTCTCTTTGTCCTGCTCTCTCTGTTCCACCCCTCTCTGTCGCCCTCTCTCTGACCCCCCTCTCTCTGTCCCACTCTCTCTGTCCCCCCCTCTCTCTCTGTCCCCCTCTCTCTCTCTATCTCTCTCTCCCCCCCTCTCTCTCTGTCTCTCTCTCTCTCTCTGTCCCCTCTCTCTGTCCCCTCTCTTACTGCCCCCTCTCTCTATCCCCCTCTCACAGTCCCCTCTCTCCCGCTCTCTGACCACCTCTCTGTCACCCCCTCTCTCTGCCCCCTCTCTCTCTGCCCCCCTCTCTCTGTCCCCCTCTCTCTGTCCCCTCTCTCTCCCCCGCTCCCTGACCCCCTCTCTGTTGCCCTCTTTCTGCCCCCTATCTCTCTGCCCCCCTCTCTGTCCCCCCTCTCTCTGTCCCCTCTCTCTCTCTGTCCCCCTCTCTCTATCTCCTTCTCTCTGTCCCCCTCTCTCTGTCCTCCTCTCTCTGTACCCCCTCTCTCTGTTCCCCTCTCTCTCTGTTCCCCCCTCTCTCTGTTCCCCCTCTCTCTGCCTCCGCTCTATCTGCCCCCCTCTCTCTGCCCCCTCTCTCTGTTCCCCCTCTCTGTCCCCCCTCTCTCTGCCCCACCCCTCTGTCCCCCCTCTCTCTGTTCCCCCTCTCTCTGTCCCCCCTCTCTCTGACCCCCCTCTCTGTCCCCCTCTCTCTGTGTACTCTCTATCTTCCCGCTCTCTGACCCCCTCTCTGTCGCCCGCGCTCTCTGTCGCCCCTCTCTCTGTCGCCGTCTCTCTGTCCCCCTCTCTCTGCCCCCTCCCTCTCTCTGCCCCCTCTCTCTGCCCCCCCCTCTATCTCTGCCCCCCATCTCTCAGCTCCCTCTCTCTCTGTCGCCCTCTCTCTGTCCCCATCTCTCTGCCCCCTCTCTCTCTGCCCCCCTCTCGGTCCCCCTCTCTCTGTCCCCCTCTCTCTCTCCATCACCCACTCTCTCCATCCACCCACTCTCTGTCCCCCTCTCTCTCTGCCCCCCTCTCTCTCTGCCCCCCTCTCGGTCCCCCTCTCTCTCTGTCCCCCTCTCTCTCTCTATCCCCCACTCTCTCCATCCGCCCACTGTCTGTCCCCCTCTCTCTGACCCCCCCTATCTCCCCCACACTGTACTCCTCTCTCTCTCTCCCTCTGCCCCCTCTCTCTGTCACCGTCTCTCTATCCCCCCTTCTCTCTGTCCCACGTTTCTCTGTTCCCACTCTCTTTGCCCCCTCTCTCTATCCCCCCTCTTTCTGTCCCACTCTCTCTGACCACTTCTCTCTCTGTCCTCCTCTTTCTCTGTCCCCCTCTCTCTCACTGACCGCCTCTCTCTCTGACCCCCTCTATCTGCCCCACTCTCTGTCCCCCTCTCTCTCTGTCGCCGTCTCTCTGTCCCCCTGTCTCTCTGTCCCCTCTCTCTCTGTCCCCCTCTATCTGTCCCCTCTCTCTCTCCCACCCTCTGTGACCCCCTCTCTCCCCCGCTCTCTGACCCCCTCTCTCTTTTTCCCACACTCTGTTCTCCTCTCTCTGTCCCCCTCTCTCTGTCCCCCTCACTCCTGTCCCTCTCACTCTGTCCCCTCTCTCTCTCCCCCGCTCTTTGACTCCCTCTCTGTCGCCCTCTCTCTCTGCCCCCTCTCTCTCTGCCCCCCTCTCTCTGTCCCCCTCTCTCTATCCCCCCTCACTGCCCCCTCTCTCTCTCCCGCTCTCTGACCCCCTCTCTGTCACCCTTTCTCTCTGCCCCCTCTCTCTCTGCCCCCACTCTCTCTGCCCACCCCGACTCTCTGTCCACCTCTCTCTGACCCCCTCTCTCTCCCCCACTCTGTACCCCTCTCTCTGTCTCCCTCTCTCTGCCCCCCTCTCTGTCACTGTCTTTCTATCCCCTCTTCTCTCAGTTCCCCCTTTCTCTGTTCCCCCTCTCTCTGCCCCCCTCTCTCTCTGACCCCCTCTATATCCCCCACTCTCTGTCCCCCGCTCTCTGACCCCCACACTCTCTGTCCCCGTCTCTCTCTCTGACCCCCTCTCTCTCTGACCCCCTCTATCTCCCCCGCTCCCTCTCCCCCCTCTCTCTGTTGCCCTCTCTCTGCCTCCCCCTCTCTGCCACCGTCTCTCTATCCCCCCTTCTCTCTGTTCCTCCTTTATCTGTTTTTCCTCTCTCTGTCCACCTCTCTCTGTCCCCCTCTCTCTGTCCCCCTCTCTCTGTTGCCTCTTTCTTCCCCCTCTCTCTCTGTCCCCCTCTCTCTCTGCCCCCCCTCTGCCCCCTCTCTCTCTGCCCCTCTCTCTCTCTGTCCCCCACTCTCTCTGTTCCCCCCCTGCCCCCCTCTCTCTCTGCCCCTCTCTCTCTGTCTCCCACTCTCTCTGTTCCCCCCCCTGCCCTCCTCTCTCTCTCTGCCCCTCTCTCTCTGTCCCCCTCTCTCTCTCTGTCCCCCTCTCTCTCTGCCCCTCTCTCTCTGACCCCCTCTGTCTCTGACCCTCTCTCTCTGCCCCCCTCTCTCTCAGTACCCTCTCTTTCTGTCCTCCTCTCTCTCTGTACCCTCTCTCTGTCCCCCTCTCTCTCTGTACCCCCTCTCTCTATCCCCCTCTCTCTTTGTCCCGCTCTCTCTGTTCCACCCCTCTCTGTCACCCTCTCTCTGACCCCCCTCTCTCTGTCCCACACTCTCTGTCCCCCTCTCTCTCTCTGTCCCTCTCTCTCTACACTTCTCTCTCTGTCCCCTCTCTCTCTGTCCCCTCTCTCTGTCTCCCCTCACTCTGTCTCCCCTCTCTCTGTCTCCCTCGCTCTCTGTCTCCCCCACTCTGTCCCCCTCTCTCTGTCACCCTCTTTCTGCCCCCTCTCTGTCCCCCTCACTCTCTGTCCCCCTCTCTCTGCCCCCCTCTATCTACTCCACTTTCTGTCCCTCTCTGTCTGTCGCCCTCTCTCTGACCCCCTCTCTCTACCAACCGCCTCTCTCTCTCTCCCCCGCTCTCTGCCCCCTCTCTCTGTTGCCCTCTTTCTGTTCCCCTCTTTCTGACCCCGTCTCTCTCCCACCTGCCTCTCCCTCTGCCCCGCTATCTGCCCCCTCTCTCTGTCCCCCTCTGTGTCCTACCCGCCTCTCTCTATCCCCCTCTTTGTCTCACTCTCTCTCTGTACCCCTCTCTCTGTTCCCTCTCTCTGCCATCCGCCTCTCTCTGACCCCTCTCTCTCCCACCCGCCTCTCTCTCTGTCCCCCTCTTTCTCTCCGCCTCTCTCTCTGTACCCCTCTCTCTGCCCCCCTCTCTCTGTTCCCCTTTCTCTCTGGCCCCCTCTCTGTAACACTCTCTCTGCCCCCTTCTCTCTGCCCCCCTCTCTGTCCCCCTCTCTCTCTGTCCCCCTCTCTCTCTGTCCCCCACTCACTCCATCCCCCCACTCTCTGTCCCACTCTCTCCCCCGACTCTGTACCCCTCTCTGTCCCCCACTCTCTGTCCCCCTCTCTCTGTCCCCTCTATCTCCCCCTCTCTCTGTCCTCCTCTCTCTGTCCCCTATCTCTCTCCCCCACTCTCTGACCCCCTCTCTGTTACCCTCTCTCTGCCCCCTTCTCTCTGCCCCCCTCTCTGTCCCCCTCTCTCTCTGTCCCCCACTCTTTCCATCCCCACACTCTCTGTCCCCCTCTCTCTGACTCCCTCTCTCCCCCCCCACTCTGTACCCTCTCTGTCCCCCACTCTCTGCCCCCCTCTCTCTGTCACCTCTATCATCCCCCTCTCTGTCCCCCTCTCTCTGTCCCCTCTCTCTCTCTCCCCCCCACTGTCTGACCCCCACTCTGTCGCCTTCTCTCTGCCCCCTCTCTCTGTCCCCCTCTCTCTGACCCCCACTCTCTCCATCCCCCCACTATCTGTCCCCCTCTCTCTGACCCCCTCTCTTTCTCCCACTCTGTACCCCTCTCTCTGTCCCCTTCTCTCTGTCCCCTTCTCTCTGTCCCCTTCTCTCTGTCCCCCTCTCTCTGTCCCCTCTCTCTCTCTCCCCCACTCTCTCTGTCCCCCTCTCTCTGTCCCGTCGATCTCTCCCTCGCTCTCTGCCCCCCTCTGTCGCCCTCTCTCTGCCACCTCTCTCTCTGCCCCCGCTCTCTCTGTCCCCCCTCTCTCTCTGTCCCCCACTCTCTCCATCCCCCACTCTCTGTCCCCCTCTCTCTGACCCCCCTCTCTCCCCCCCACTCTGTACCCCTCTCTCTGTCTCCCTCTCTCTGTCTCCCTCTATATTCCCCTCTCTCTGTGCCCCTCTCTCTGTCACCCTCTCTCTGCCCCTTCACCCTCCCACCCGCCTCTCTCTTTCGCCCATCTCACTGTCCCCCTCTCTCTCTGTCCCTCTCTATCTTCCCCACACTCTGTCCCCCTCTCTCTCTGCCCTCCTCTGTCTCTGTCCCCCTCTCTCTCTGTCACCCTCTCTTTGTCGCCATCTCTCTCTCCCCCTCTCTCTCTGCCCCCCTCTCTCTCTGACCCCCTCTCTGCCTGACTCCCCTCTATCTCCCCCACTCTCGGTGTCCCTCTCTCTGTCCCCCTCTCTCTGACACCCTCTATCTCCCCCACTCTCTGTGCCCCTCTCTCTCTGACCCCCTCTCTCCCTGACCCTCCTCTATCTCCCCCACTCTCGGTGTCCCTCTCTCTGTCCCCCTCTCTCTGACACCCTCTATCTCCCCCACTCTCTGTGCCCCTCTCTCTGTCGCCCTTTCTATCTCCCCCCTTTCTCTGTCCACCCTCTCTCTGTCCCCCTCTCTCTGTCCCCCATCTCTCTGACCACTCTCTCATTATGTCCTCCCCATTTCTCGCTCTCCCTCCCTCACCTTATCTCTCCCTTCGCTCTCTCTCTCCCTCTGTCTCTCCCTGCTCCTTCGCTCTCTCTCCATCTTCTCTCACTCTTGATCCCCCTCCCTCGGAGTCTCTCTCTCTCCCCACCTCCCTCCGTTTCTCTCTGACTCAATCTCTCTCCCTCCTGTCATGCCCTTCCTCTCTCTCTGATACACTCTGTCTCCCTGGTACTTCCCTCTCCCTCTGACCTAGAGACTGGGTGTTTGTGGTGAGACTGCGCGTGGGGGGTGGGGGTGAGATGATTGAGAGATGTGGGAAGTGGGGAAATTGGGGTAGAGACGGAATTGCGGGAGGGAGACATAGACGGCAGGAGAGAGAGAGTGAGGGTGAGGGGGAGAGAGAAGAATGGAGGCAGGTGGAGAAACTCATGTTGGGGTGTGAGAGAGAGAGGGAGAGTGAGGCAGAAAGAATAGTGGAGGCAGGTGGAGAAACCGGGGTTGGGGTGGGGTGTCTGAGAAGGGACCAGAGAGAGTGAAAGGGAGAGGAGGTGAGAGAGACGCAGTGTGCAGAGAGAGAGAGAGGGAGAGAATTGAGGAGGAAGAGTGGGGGAGAGTAAATGGGGCGGCCAGGTTGGAGTAGGGGGGGTCAGAGGGAGTTAAACCCAGCTCCTGAGTTCAGGGCGCGGTGCCCTCCCCTTCCCTGAGGACCAGGACTTGGGGCTGAGTCTGTCTCTCTCCAGCTCAGCTTCTCCAACACAAAGACACACACCAACATCGGTCACTCTGCTGCTCGGCACGCTTTAATCAACATTTTTATTGTTTACAAATGGAAGTGATGGATACAGTCAGTGGGATGGTGCCTTTTCTCACCGGCCCCTGAGTTGTGAGAAACGTTGAAATGTTTCCCTGTAACCCCCCTGTGGGATAAGGATGGACAACCCAGTGCTACCCTCAGTCTGTTACCATAGCGACAGGCTGCTCTATCGCTGAAACACTGAACTGAAATGAGAAAATCCCGGATGGATTGATTAATGCGGGAATTTGATGGATGGATGTATTTGGGTGAAGGGATATTTCAGCACATTCTTCAGCTGCTGCCTGAACTTAGTCTGGGTCACGGCATAAATCGCGGTGTTTGTGCAGCAACTGAGGAGCTGCAGCATGAAGCCCAATTCCAGCACAAAGTAATCGAGATACACAGACCGATACCCAAACTCCCACATCCGACTCCATATAGAATACAGCATTAACATTGACCATAACAGGATGAAATTGGCCGAGATGACAAACAGTAAAATGATGGATTTTTTTCGGTTTCTCATTTCAGTGTCAGACTGAGCGTCCCCATTGGTGTGAGCGCGGAGTCTCCTGCGGGCTCTGCTGGTCACTGCAATGTGTCTGACGGTGAGAACATTGAGCAGCAGAATCAGGAGAAATGGGACACCCGGGGTTAGAATGTGGTGGAGGAACTCGATTGTGGCCCAGACACTGGAGAATACAACAGCGTCTGTTACATCACAAAACCAGGGATTGTTCCCCAGCCAATACTGAGCCGAGAGCATAAAATACCAGGAAATGTTCTTTAAACAGCTCAGCACAGTCACTGCTCCCAGAACCACAGCCGCCGTTTTCTCACTGCAATATTTACTTTTCAGCTTCTGGCAACAAATGGCCACAAACCGATCAAAGGTGAAAGTGACGGTGAACCAGACAGAGCAGTCAGTGGCTGCATAAAGCAGGACGGCGTGTATATTACACACGGGGACGGAGACCCTCAGGAAATAAAACTGTTCCCGATAAACAATGGGAATGTGTCTCAGGATAATGACCAGGAGATCCGCCGCTGCCATGGCCCCCAGGTAACGTTTGACACATGGAGACAATCCACAATCCTTATAAAGCAGGACGTAGATGGTCACGACGTTAACTGTGAGGAAGGAAAACAAACCCATTATCCATCAGCCTGGAGGCAAAGGGACCCGTTTGATCGGGGACCCAGTGAGATTTTCAAATGTGTCCCTGTATTCAGGGATTTATTAAAATAATTGGAGCTGGAATAACAAATGGGAAGGTCGGAATTACTGACAAAAATGGCAGTTACAGAATGTCGGGGACAGAACGTTCCGGGGAATGTCAGTTATAGAATGTTGGGGACAGAACGTTCCGGGGACTGTCAGTTACAGAATGTCAGGGACAGAACGTTCCGGGGACTGTCAGTTATAGAATGTTGGGGACAGAACGTTCCGGGGAATGTCAGTCATAGAATGTTGGGGACAGAAAGTTCCGGGGACTGCCAGTTATAGAATGTTGGGGACAGAACGTTCCGGGGAATGTCAGTTATAGAATGTTGGGGACAGAACGTTCCGGGGAATGTCAGTTATAGAATGTTGGGGACAGAACGTTCCGGGGAATGTCAGTTATAGAATGTTGGGGACAGAACGTTCCGGAGAATGTCAGTTATAGAATGTTGGGGACAGAACGTTCCGGGGACTGTCAGTTCCAGAATGTCAGGGACAGAACGTTCCGGGGACTGTCAGTTATAGAATGTTGGGGACAGAACGTTCCGGGGAATGTCAGTTATAGAATGTTGGGGACAGAACGTTCCGGGGACTGCCAGTTATAGAATGTTGGGGACAGAACGTTCCGGGGAATGTCAGTTATAGAATGTTGGGGACAGAACGTTCCGGGGACTGTCAGTTATAGAATGTTGGGGACAGAACGTTCCGGGGAATGTCAGTTATAGAATGTTGGGGACAGAACGTTCCGGGGAATGTCAGTTGTAGAATGTTGGGGACAGAACGTTCCGGGGAATGTCAGTTATAGAATGTTGGGGACAGAACATTCCGGGTAGTGTCAGTTATAGAATGTTGGGGACAGAACGTTCCGGGACTGTCAGTTATAGAATGTTGGGGACAGAACGTTCCGGGGAATGTCAGTTATAGAATGTTGGGGACAGAACGTTCCGGGGAATGTCAGTTATAGAATGTTGGGGACAGAACGTTCTGGGGAATGTCAGTTATAGAATGTTGGGGACAGAACGTTCCAGGATCTCCTTGACCTGTCCATCACCTTTCCCCTCTATCATCCTCACCAGCATGATGTACTGTGCACAGGCTACATTTCTGTCCAGCACTGGGAGCTGTGCAGACCACATCAGGGCACTAATGTGTGAACCTGGAACAAATATCCATCCAGTACGGGGAGCTACACAAACCACTTCAGTGCATGATCTATAAACCTCAACCAGATAGTCTGACCAGCACAGCGAACTATGCAGTGATCACCTGTGAATTAATCTGTAACCCAGGAGCAGTTACCCTCCCAGCATGTAGGACTGTGTACCCCACCCCAGTGCATTGATCTGTAAACCAGGAGCAGTTACCCTCCCAGCATGTTGGACTGTGTACCCCACACCAGTGCATTTCTCAGTAACACTGTGTTAGATCCCTGCCCAGTGTGGGGAAACTTGCAGCCCGTGCTGGGAGTGACAGGATGTGCAGACCCCATTCATTTACAACTCCTTATCTCCAGTGTGCCTTGCAAGGGTGTGCTGCGGGTGTGAAGATCACTGCCAGAGAGAGATGGCGGGGGAATCAGTTTAAATCTCACCACATGGGAGGGGTTTGGGGAATAGACAGAGAGGGGGAGACTGAGAGACAGTGTCATGGAAGGATGTGTTCCCAGGTTTCAGAATTCTGAAAGGTAGACACTTCGATAGCATACTGTAACATGAACCTGTCTTCCCAGGAAAGATGGGGAAAAGGGATATTGGTGTGAGGCCAGATGAGCATTTGTTCTGCATCTTTGTGACTGGAATTGCTTTCAACCGAATCTATGACTCATTAGGCAGATTCTAACAATAATTTATCTTTGTTTGATTTTCCTTGAATGTGACAGAGGGATCGTCCACACAAGGCTGAGATAGTTTCCTGGTGCTATCGTATCGAACTCACCTCATTAACCACCCAGCCCACCCCATGGTGTCCCTCTCATTCAATACCAGCCCGATTCTCCCACCCATCATGGCGGGAGGTACTCACCATCGCCCGGATGCCCCTGGATATCCCGTGATCCCTGGCATGGGTGCCACCTTTAAAAGGCCAATGGGCACACGGTTGAGCTTTCTCAGTTCGGAGCTGTCCTGCAAAGTTTACCTCGAGCATGGCAGATCATGGGCAATTACACCGCAGTTTGTCGATAGGGGCACCGAAGTGCTGGTGGATGAGCTAGTACAGAATGATACCATTCTCTTTCCAGAGGAGGCCACACCACCAGACCCACCGAGCATGGTCTGAGCTCACCACCCAGCTCAGTGCAGTTTCTGCGGTCTGAAGAAATGCCAAGCAATACAGGACAAGCTTCAATAACCTTCCCTGCTCTTTCAGGATAAGGGTCACCATATTCTCTCTGCTCCCTCACACTCACTGTATATCTGTTATAGCACCCACCCCGGAACAAGGCTCATGCTCCGCCACTCTCACTGCTGCATGCAGCACCTTCCCTACCACTTCCCTCCACTTTACCCCACTCCCCGACACTAATAATGCTGCATGCATACAACACCGTGGACTGACTCCCTCTGGACACCTCACCATGACACCGTCCCCCACCTACACCAGCACGAAGAGCAAGGCCACCCACCCCCACCCTCACTCCAGCCCTCCCTTTCTCCCATTCCAGGAGAAACAGCCCGATATCCGTTCCCTCACCCCCTCCCCACGCTATGTGGGGAGGACCCTGGTAGGAGTCGGAGAGGATCAGGACGCTTCGTGTGGAGATTCTGAAACATCCACATCCCACCGACCGAGTAAGGAGCAATGTTCAGTGAAGGTCAATTCTCATTTTAAACCCACTGGCAGCTCAGTTTCCCCCCGACACAACTTAGAAGCCATGGCCCTGATGCCATCCCCCTTTTGTGACGAGCTGGTACAAATGGTATCCCCACGGTCTCGTTGGGCAGGAGGGTGGGCTCACAACACATACCAGCCCATCACATACCAGTCACCACCACCTCCCAGGAAGGGAGCACGGAGACTCCCTCCTACACCTCCCCCTGTAAACAACTCAGAAACTGAAACTAATCTGATAGTTACTGCTCTCCCCAAGTGTCCTGATATCTTCAATAATCTGTGCTCATATACACCCAGGACTCTCTGCTCCTGCAGCCCCTATTTAACGGTACGGCCTGTTTTATATTGTCTTTCATTGTCTTTCCTACCAATGTGCATCACCTCACACTGCTCTGCACTGATCCCCAGCTGTCATACACCTGAACACGACACCAACGTGTGATTGTATTGTAAGAGTTCCACACTGTCCTCCATAGACTTCAGAGTTATTCCAGGTTTGGTGCCATCTACAAACACTGAGATTGTTATAGCGTCACAGTTCCCATGCAACGGCTGAAATTCTGCGACACTCACGAGTGTGAGCAAGTGAAATACAGCTATATTCCCACGGACAGAGTCGAATAATGCCATGCTGTCAATGGAGCAACAGAAGTCCTGATACAAACCAGACGGAGTGAATGAAATATTGACAAACCACAGAGAAGAGAATTCCAGATTGGCTCCAAGTTTCTGTATTGACATCAGGGTATTAATGTCATGCAGTTGAAAGTGTGTATGTACCTTTAAGAGAGAGGGAAAGCTGTTCTGAAGTGAGAGCTTCCAAGCACCTGTGATATGAGAGGATGGCAGGCCCAAAGTGTGAAGGACTACTGAAAATATGTCACATTTGGCTGTGGAATAGATCCCTGAGATGGTTGCTCCTTGGACAACAAATCGAATTTTACCAATCAGTTTAAATTATGCCCCAGGATACTAAAACCAAATCAAGTGTGAATGTATTGGTTTTCGGAAGTTGAACCAATGAGATGATCCGATGTTAAAAATGATCATATTAAAAATGCAGACATTTAGAAAATTGCAGACAGAGTAAATGCCATCAACACAGATCCAAGAGATTAGGAAACGCTCTCTATCAAAGGTACCTTTTCATATGGAACATATTCGCAGTAAAAAGAAAGAAGATGACCCAGGGAGATCTACAGCCGCAAGAAGACACACAAGCAACAGCTGCTGTGTGATTTTGAAATTAAATGAGTGCAATTTTAATAAGTGTCTTATTGAAACAGTATATCATTATAGAGTTGGAATGGGGTAATAAGCAGTTAAGAGAAAGGGGGTCTCAGAATTTAGAATGCTTGATGTAAAATGTTCACTTTCAGAGTTAAAAAATAAATTGATGTTATTATGTAAACAGTGAAATTTGGCAGTTCTCTGTCACTCATATTTTAACAGTTTACAAGGCAAATTGAGCATTTCTTTATGTTTAGTTTAAGTTACCAGATGAGCTTCACGCCGCGCCCTGACAATTCCCGTGTGTGAGTATCTGTGTGTCTCTGTGTGGGGCAGGTCTGGCAGTCGCTGTGGTGCTTAAAGTAATGCAATGCCACCCTCTGCTGGTCTCCACACACCACTGCACAGGCATTGGCAGAGGGTGAAAACCAGTAGGGATTCATTCAGAGGTGGGGAGGGAGAGGGCAGCTGCTCACAGCACCATCCAAACTGATGACTTATCCATGTACTGATCTAAATGTCCTTTAAACATTGTAACTGTCCCTGCTTTCACCACTTGCTCTGGGAGTTCATTCCATACATAAGCCAGATTCTGTCTAAAAGAATTACTTCTCATGACTTCTGTAAATATTTTTCCTCACACCTTAAAATATCCCTCAGTTTTGAATCCCCAACTCTAGGGAAAAGACATCAGCCCTTCAGCTTATCTGTACCCCTCATAATTTTAGAAACCTCTGTAAAGTTATCCCTTAATCTCATACTCTCCAGTGAAAAGAGTCTACCCAGCCTCTCCTTATAGCTCATTCTCTCCTTTCCCAACAACATCCAGGTTAATGTCTGCTCAATCCTCTCCAGCTTAATAATATCAGGGTCACTAATATCAAAGAGAATAGTCAAGGTATTTTCTAAGGGCAGGGGAGACCAAAACTAGACAGTACAGGTTTAAGGTGAGAAGGGAAACATTTAAAAGCGATCTAAGGGGCAGCTTTTTCACCCAGAGGGTGGTGTGCCTATGGAATGAGCGGGCAGGATGACCAGACTGGACACAGCATTCCAGAAGAGGTCTCACCAATGTCCTGTACAACCACAACATGACGTCCCAATTCCAATACTCAAAGGTCTGGCCAATAAAGACAAGTGTGTTAAACACCTCCTTAACCACACTATCGGTATGAGCTGCAAATTTTAAAGAATTATACCTGACGGCCTAGGTCTCTGTTCTCCAACACTGCCAGAGGCTCTGCTTTTAATTGTATAGGTCCTGCTGTTGTTTGATTTACCAAATCCAATACCTCGCATTAGTCCAAACTAAACTCCATCTGCCACCCCTCAGCCCAGTGTGTGATATTACCACCTCCTCATTCTCCCCCTTTAAAATATCCTCCCCGTCTCCAGGAGGCCTGCACACTCCGGCCTTGAGTTTCACAAAGACCCTGAGCTTGGGTTGCCTTGTGTGTTTTGGGGGAGGGGGGACAGATTGCTGACACTGTCAATGGGGAGGAGAGGCTGGACAGTAATCAGCGACCTGGTGTCATTTCATTGTTTTAGGAAGAGGGCAGTCGCACGTTAGAGGTGGGTAATAGTGATCGGTGTTTTGGGACCAGAAATTATGCTTTTTCGTTGTCTGTGGTGTTCAGTGATAAAAATCTATTCGAGACCCTTCATTGGGCAGACTGTGACTGCAGGATGTCTTTCCTTAATATTGTAGATTACAGATAATAGCGACTGAAGACGTTCATAGTTAATTTCGATGGCACAGCACGTGCACTCAATATCCTACAGTTGAGACAAATATCTTGCATTTGTTTAACAATACAAAGTGTTTTGTGTAGTTCCGTAATGGTAACCTGATTATAATAAATCCACACTGAGCTGAAAGCTGGCACTTAAAATATGACCCATGTCTGGGTATGGTAGTATAGTGGGTAATGTCCCTGGCTCCGAACCAGAACTCTGGATTTGATTTTAATTCCTGAACTCGCGTGGTAGTGTTCCAAGCTCTGGACTGGTAGGACTGGATTCAAGTCCTACCTGTTGCAGAGGTATGTCACAGCATGTCAGAACAGGCTGCTGAACAAACACACAGGAGAATAATGTTACAGCTTTATGGGAATTGCCCAGTGATGCTAGTGTCCCTACCTCCGGGCACAAAGGTCTCGGTGTAAATCCCACAGAAGTGTCTCATGATACATCTGAACAAACTGATTAAACTAGTTGTAGAATTGTGACTTGATGGAGAAAGAAGTGTCAGAATTGAATTTCAGAATTTAGGCCCGGAATGACTGAAAGCACAGCTATTCGTGTTGATTGGAGTCACATCTTGCAGCAGTAGAGGTTTATAAAATCAGAATGGTCATGGATAGGATGAGTAGTTAGGGTTTTCCCCCAGGTTAGGGGCATTCAAAACTAGAGGGCATTGGATGAAAGTGAGAGGGGAAAGGTTTTGAAGAGGCCTAAAAGGAACCTTTTCACGCGGAGGGTGGTGTGTGTATGTAATGAGCTGACAGAGGAAGTGGTGGACGCTGGTACAACTGCACCATTTACAAGGCATCTGGGTACGGACAGGTCTGCCAAGCGTTACCAGCAATTTCTGTTTTTCTTTAAAAAATGCATTCATTTTAACACAAGTATTCTAAATACATTAAATATTTTATTTTTTTTAATGACGCAGGGGCATATAAACATATTTTCAAATTGACCAAGACCATTTTCTGCTAAGGGTATGGCTCTGTGCGAGATGGCAACAATGATGCATCGACATGGAACAGGGAATGTGATGGAGACACAGTTTGGACATTTTACAAGGAGACCTCACATGATCCAGTTTGGGAGAGGATGACCTTATTGAGTGATTCAACTCAGAGAGGGAGACAATGTAATCTTCCTGAGAAGGAATGGCCTGTTACACTCTCTCTCTCCCTCATTATTCCTCATCACAGCAATGTGTGTGAGCTAAAAAAAACACCTATACGGTCATCATTACCATTCTCATTTTTAAAGAATTCATGCAGTGTGGAAACAGGCCCTTCGGCCCAACAAGTCCATACCAATTTCCAAACAGTAACCTTGCCAGGCCCGTTCCCTGAGATTTACTTCTGACTAATGCACCTAACCTAAAAATCCCTGAATACGACAGACAACTTAGCATGACCAATTCACCTAATGTACACAGTTTGAGCTGTGGGAGCGAACTGGAGCACCTATTAGAAGCTCACACAGTCAAAGGGAGAATGTACAAACCCCACACAGATAGTCGCCCGAGGCTGGAATAGAACCCCCGTTTCCTAGTGCTGTGAGGTAGCAGTGCTAACCACTGAGCCACTGTGCTACCCTTTGGGTGATTACTGACCAGAATTCATTGGAATCTTCTCACTGCCTAATGCAAAGGGAATTCAGCCAAATCCAACTGTCCCAGAATGAAATCCCATTGCTAGCAGCTGGTGTGAGTAGAATATCTTCAGAAGCCGAATCATATTTTGGACAATCTCTCAATTTTTCCTTTTGTCATAAGGTACACTAATATGTGGACAAAGTTCTTTCAACTTCAAATTGCAGAGATTGTGCGTGTGTGTGTCTCAGCATTTTAAACAGGGAAGTATTGATTATATATTTGCAGTACCCAAACAGTTTGCCACTCATCTTTCCATCATAGTTTGAGTAACATTGCTCTGGATCATAAACGTGCTATTTCAGCTGATTAAAGAAACTAGCCTGACTTGTTCCTAAAATTGACCCTGACCCAGTCTGAGACCGATATCATCGGCCACATCACCGACCTGGTTATATTTAACAATTGTTATGAGCAGTGGAGGAGTGGGATGAGAAAAGGAAACAGTGACCCAAAAAGTCGGGGAACTATAGACGGGTGAGCCTGTTGTCAGTGGTGGGTAAGTTGTTAGAGGTGATTCTGAGGGATAGCATTTACATACATTTGGGAAGGCAAGGGCTGATCGGGGAAGTCAATGTGTCTTTCTGCATGGGAAATCATGTCTCATTAATTTGGTTGAGTTTTATGAAGAGGTAAAAAAGATTAATGAAGGCAATTTGGTAGACATTGTCTGTATGGACTTCAGCAAGGTGCTCATAACATTCCAATTGGTAGGCAGATTAAAGGTTCGGTCACATGGGACACAGAAGAAGCTGGTCACAATTGTCGTGAATGAAGAGGGATATTTTTCAGACTGGAGGCTTGTGACCAGCAGTGTGCTGCAAGAATCAGTGCTCAGTTCACTGCATTTCATCATTTATGGAATGGACTTAGATGTGGATATCAGGGCCATAGTTAGTAAGTTTACAGATGACATCAGAAATGTGGTGTAGTAGATTACCTCAGAGTACAACGAGACCACAATTAGATGGGACAAAGGGGCAAGGAGTGACAGATGAAGTTTACTTAGATAAATATAAGGTTTTGCATTTTAGGAAGAAATTATACACTTAATGGCAAGGTCCTGGGGGGTGTTATGGAACAAAGGGACCTAGGGCTGCAGGTACATTGTTCCTTGAAAGTGGCGTCGCAGGTAGACAGAGTGGTGCTGAACATATTTGGCACATTTGCCTTAATCAGTCAGAGCATTGAGTATAGAGTTTGTGGTGGCATGTTGCATCTCTACACCGTGTTGGGAAGGCCATTTTAAGAAAACCGCATACAACGCGGTTGTCTGCAGAAAAGATTTACGCAGATGTCCCAGGGAGAGGTTGATTAGGTTGAGGTGTTTCTCCCTGGAGTCTCAGAGGCTGAAGGGTGACATTATAGATTATTATAAAATCATCAGGGGAATGGATATTCTGAACAGCCACGTTCTGCTCTTCAGTGTAGGGGAGACCAGATTCAGAGGCATAGGTTGAAGGCGAGGGGGAATTGATTTAGAAGGGACATGAAGATAAATGTTTCACACAGAGAGTGGCGTGTGTACAGAAAGTGCTGTCAGAGGAAGTGCTAAAGGCGGTTACAATCGCACATTTAAAAAGTATCTGAAAGAGGAGGGATATTGGCCAAATGCTGGCAAATGGGACGAGATCAGATTTGATATCTAATCGGAGTGAACAGGTTGGACTAACGGGTCTGTTTCCATTCTGCATGAATCTCTGATTCTGTAAGAAGGATTACGAAAAATTCTAAAATGACCTTTCAAGTGGAAATTCTCTTCACTGGAAGTTTATCGTGCCTCTGTGTTCACATTGATTGAAAGCTGCATTACTAAATATTTGACAGGGAAGTAAGTCACGGATATTGGGATACAGGCAGGAAAGTAGGGCTGAGTCCACAACCTGATCAGCCACAATCGTAGTTCCTGATGGAGAAGGGTCAAAGTATCTAATGACCCACTCCTGCTCCTCAGTCCCATGTTTCTGTGTTCCATTCAGCCCCTCATACTTGCTAGACAGGGACAGTTGGAGGCCACTTACTCCTATAATCTGGTGCACAGAAACAGGAGACCATTCAGCCTCTCAAGACTGTCACACACGCTTTGAAGTGATTTGGGAAATGTAATTGGAAAATCCAGGAAAGAGGCCCCTCATCTCTCTTCACAGAGCTTGCCATCTCTGCAACTTGTCCTTCATTTGTTGGTCATGCTGTAGACGCAGGTTGACTCTGAATACAGCCCATATACTCACCAGAGCTGACTCACAATATCATCTGGTCTCCCTGACTGCAATATTCAGTAATTGCACATTTATGAAAATAACACCCACTAACTCTCCAATAACAGATGTGAGAACATCAGAAACAGGGACAGGTCGTTCACTCCCCAAGTCTGCCTTGCCCTTCACTAAGATCATACCTGATCTGCTCTTGGTCTCAAACCCTCTTTCATAACCAATTCTTCATCGCCCTCAACTCTCTGTCAGGTCAATATCCATCTACCTCTTCTTCAAATACTTACAGTCATCTTGCTCCCTAACATTCTTGAGAAGAGAAACCCTGACATTCAATACCATTTGTTTGAAGAAAACACGTGTTGTTCCTATACCATGGCCTATTGATGTGGACAAAAGAGGTTGGCTCAAGGGTTCAGGTAAAAATGACGGGCCCTGATATCAAGGCAGTGGTTGGCTTTTGTTGACATCAAGGAGCTTAACAAAACTGGACTTAATGGGAATCAGACTAAACTGTCAGTCTTTGGAGACAAACATGGCACAAAGGATGTTCACCATCTCAGTCCTGGGTCACCTCTCTGGAAGATCCTCAGGGTAGCTTCCTCTTCACAAACAGCTTCAGCTGCTTCATCAATGTCTCCCCGCCCCCACCCTCCACAACATAAGATCAGAAATGGGGATGGTCACCGAAGTGTCCACAATGTTCAGAACATTTGTTGCCCGTCAGCTCCTGAACCGGTTTCTGTCCATTGCAGCAAGACCCAGACACCAGTCAGGTTTGTGCTGTTAAATGGTCTGTAACATTCATGTAACAGCACTGCCTGGCACTGCACATTGCCACAGTAAAACAAGAGTTCATTCAGCACCTCACGCTTGTTTCACAGGACTATGAGGAGGTTATTCAGCCCATTAACAGTATTAGAGTAGAACAGGGACAGCCCATTCAGTGCCTCCAGCCTATTACTCAGGAACAGAAGGAGTCCAGTGTGATGGACAACACCAGAGCCCCTCGAAAATATTTGAAGGCGGTAGCCTTGACTCTAATGATTTTGTATTTTAAAGGAAATGTAAACTGTCTGTTCCAGATGCAATGTGACTGGTCAAACTACTTGGTGTGAAGCAAACACCATTTATTTAAACACGGAAGGTAAAATGAAACCAAAGAAAGAGGAATTTAGAATAACGTAATTCTATTGGAGAAGTTAACAGAATAGATCGTGGAGTGTTTACTAATGAACTGTTCCAATGTAGGAAAATCCCATAAACACAGCCCTTGGCAAAAAGGAATATTCAGACACAGAATGTCACAAACATTTCTCCAATCCAGGAATTAAAAACAGCAGCAAGAGAACATTCAGAGAGAGTAGCAGCCAAGAGACAATCACTGAAGCTTCCAACTTTGTGGAGACCCCAATAGTTTCTGATGTTACTGAGAAACCAAAACCCAGATATCCTAATCTGTGAGAGCTGGCCGCACCCATTCAAGCTGCATTAAAATAAACCCAAGGCCTCCCTCGCTGTTTACCCAGTGGTCTTAACTAGCCAACTCTGTTCCTGAGTCTTAAATGTGGCTGGAGCATTATTCATTCACATGACGTACTCTAACTTTTTTTGTCATCTCCGTATCTTTACCAGATAGTTGAACTGACTCAATACTTTTTTTAATTTGAATGGGTCCACTAAACCTGGCTTTGAAGGGATTTCCTACCACTGGTGGCAATACTAACACGTCATCCCTACGGGAAATCGTCAAAGTTTCAGTTTTTTTTAAATCTGCCACCTGCTTCATTCCACGCTGTGTCCTCTTCAGGTGCTGTTAAGCTAACTCCCCTACTCCATCTAATTTCTCTCTCACCTCAGATGCATAATCCAAGTGTGAAATCTCCGATTTCTGTCCTGTCAGGTTATAGTTTATTAATTTCAAAGGACCTCTCATTTCATATACGAATATTAACTCAAAGGAAGTAAAGTGAGTAGATTTATTTGGGGCATCTCTAATGATAAACAATATAATGAGACGCCTTTATTCCAGTCATTCGGGTAATTCTGACAGTACGCCGTTAATATCGTCTTCAGCATCTGATGCCAACTTTCCAAGGCTCCCTGGGATTGGGGATGGGACGCACTTCATTTAAACTGCTGTATGCCAAAGCTATCCATGACGTACTTAAACAGCTGAGCGGTAAAATGAGACCCTTGGTCTAACTGAATCACACTGCGTAGCCCACAGTGAGTAAAGACAGCTACCACCTCCTCCACCCCCCCCCCCCTTTTTGCCTGAACACCCCATAATGGAATTATCCCTGGAAATCAGGTAGACACATCCATTATGATCAGCAGATGTTGGTTTCCACTTTTATTTCAGAAATGGGAGCTACACAACTAATCATAACCCACTGAAAGGTTCTTCGAATACAGGAATTGCCAACAAAGCTGCTGGTTTTATTACCGACTGTGACCGACCTACCATTTGGAATGTATGACATGTACAACAAAAACTAACCACGTCCTTGTGCATTCCAGCCAGAAGAAATGCTTTAGCCGAGTCTTCCATGCATCAACTCCTTTGGCTTTTTCCTTTGGTTTTCCTTCCTGTTGTAATGTATGACAGTGGGATCTTGTATCAAACTACTCCGAGGTCTGAAAGGATGAAACCGGACAGAACATCCAGCCTCAGCACAAGTGTCGGAAATGGAAATGGGAACACAGTCCTGTCGACCCTGCAGAGACCCATTTCCTAACATCTGAGAGCTTGTGACTGCATTTACAGAGCTTTCCCACAGACTGCACAGAAACAGCGGGAAAGGAGTCGGTCATACAACACTTTGAGCCTCCCCCATTCTAGTTCATGGAAAAAATCTCCTCAATGCACTTATCCCACACGATATACATATCCGTTAATGGGAGTAACCTTGAGAAGCTATAAAATAGGCGGTGAAGTAGTATGATTGGTCCATGGAGTTTGCAACCCAACTCAATGTAATGATGGTTGGCCCTTCATTTCCACACCGTACTCCTGCTCTCCCACCATCCGTTTACTGTCTCTCAATCCTTATTTATAATCGGTGTCTTGGTTTCCAGGTGCGAGAGAATTCCCCATGTTCACCAGTCAGTGAGTACAGGCATTTATTCTCATCTCAATGGAGAATGGCCTGTCTGTCCCGAATACTGTGACTCCTTGTTTTAGACGTCCCAGCCAGGGGAATTATCATTCCTGCTTTCAATCTGTCTCACCCTTCAGCGTTTTGTATATTTCACTGAGATCTCCACTCATTTTCCTAAACCCCATGGAATACTGGCCCAGTCACCCCAAATTCTGCTCCCAAAACAAGCCTGTCATACTAGAGATCAGTCTGGTGATCCTTCACTGCTCTCTCTCAATGTCAGGTTTGTCCTTTATTAGGTAAAAAGACCAAAACTGCCCACAATACTGCACAATGTTCGAGATGGGTCTCTCCAAGGGTCTGTACAGCTGCAGTAAGACACCCTTTCTCCTGGACTCGCATCCCCCTGAAATGAAGATCAACACATCATTTATCTTCCTCGCTGCTTTCTGTTTCTGCAATATTGCTTTCAGTGACTGGTATACGAGGAGATCCAGATCTTTTTTCAATGTTACAGCTACCTAATTGGTGGGTCCATGTAAACTGGTCAGCGTGCCAATGCCATGCCCAGTATTGACTTCTGGTTGCAGGACTCACTGCGCTGCAGGGGCCTCAGAGGTTCATGCAGAAGGAAACAACAAAAAGGAGCATACGTCCCTTTGTAGATCAACATATTTCCACCAATCCCTTTCAAATGGTAGGCTGCCAATTTATCTTTTCCACCAAAGGGCACACCATCACCTCGATCCACATTGTTCTCCATCTGTCACGTATTTACCCATTCACTCCACTTGTCTTAGTCTTGTTGGTGTTTTTTTACATCCTCCTCACCCACTCACAATCCCACATCCGTTAGTGCTGTCAGCAGGCTGGGATATATTGTATCTGATTCCAGCAACCAAATGTTTAAAGGGCATTGTGGACAGCTGGGCCCCAAGCTCCGATCCCCGCGACACCTCAGCAACCTTCCTCTGTTAATTTATATTTATTTATTTCGTTAATCTGGGTGTCACTGGCTGGGCCAGCATTTATTGCCTGTCCCTAGTTGCACTTGAGAAGGTGGTGGTGTGCTGCCTTGTTGAACGCTGCAGTCCACCTGCTGCTGTTGACCTCCAATGCCTTTAGGAAGGGAATCCCAGGATTCTGACCCAGTGACTGTGAAGGAGCGGTGATATATTTCCAAGTCAGGATGGTGAATGGTTTGGAGGGGAACCTGAAGATGATGGTTTTTTCCATAAATCTGCAGCCCTTGTCCTTCTAGATAGCCGTAGTCGTGATTGGGAAAATGGTCTCTGAGGATCGTTGGTGAATCATTTCATTGCAGCATGTAGATAGTAAAACACTGCTGCTGCTGCTGCTGCTGAGCGTTGATGGTGGAGCATTGTGGATGAAGGGACAGTCAGACTGATTGCTTTGTCCTGGATGGTATAAAGCTTCTTGAGTGTTGTTGGGGCTGCACTCATCCAGGCAAATTGGGAGTCTTCTATCACACTTCTGACTTATGAATTGTAGATGATGGACAGACGTTTGGAAGTCAGGATGTGAGTTACTCGCCGCAGTATTCCTAGCTTCGGACCTGTTCTTATAGTTACTGTGTTGATGTGGCGAGACCAGTGAGTGTCTGAGCAATGATTACCCACTAGGACTTTGATTCTGGGGGATTCAGTGATAGTAACACCATTGAATGCCACGGGGCAGGTTAGATTGTATTTTATTGGTGATGGTCACGGTCAGGCATTTGTGTGGCCTGAATATTACTTGCCACTTGTCAGCCTGGATACTGTCCAGATCTTGTCGCGTTTGAACATGGACTGCTTCAGTATCTGAGGAGCCACGAATTTTGCAAAACATTGTACAATCATTGGCAAACATCCCCACTTCTGACCTTATAATGGAGGGAAATTGATGAAGCAGCCCTGAAGAAGTTTTTGGCCACTGCTCGAGGGACTCCTACAGACTTGGAGCTGAGTTGACTGATCTTCATCAACCATGACCATCTTCCTACGTGTTAGGTATGAGTCTAACCAGCAGGGAGTTTGCTCTGATACCCATTGATTGCAGTGTTGCTAAGGCCCCGATACCACACTTGGTAGAAGGCTGCCTCGTTTTAAAGGGTTGCCACATCTGGAATTCAGCTCTTTTGTCCATGTTTGAACCACGGCAATGAGGTCAGGAGCTGAGTGGCCCTGGTGGAGCCCAAACTGGGCGTCATTGACCAGGTTATTGCTGAGCAGGTTGCTGCTTAAAAGCACCGAGACCTTCTATCACTTTACTGATAATCGAGAGTAGACTGATGGAGTGGTAATTGGCCGGATTGGAGTTGTCCTGCTTTTTATATACAGGAGATACTTGCGGTAATTTTCCACATAATCAGGAAAAGCCATTGTTGTAACTGTATTGAAACAGTTTGACTAGGGGAGTGGCAAGTTATGGAGCACAAGTTTTCAGTACTATTGCCAGAATATTGTCAGATTATGGACCCTATGGAGTATCCAGTATCTCCAACCGTTTCTGGATATCGCGTGGACTGAATCGAATTGGTTGATGACTGGTAACTGAATTGCTGAGGACCACTGGAGGAGGCTGAAATGGATCATCCACTCAGCACTTCTGACTGAAGATCGTTGCGAATGCATCAGCCTTATCTTATACACTGAAGTGCTGGGCTCTTCCATCATGGAGGAAGGGGTTATTTGTGGAATCTCTGCCTCCAGTGAATTGTTTAATTATCCCCAACATTTCTCGACTAGATGTGGAAGGACTGCAGAGCTTAGATCTGAACCGTTGCTTGTGGGATCACTTAGCTCTGTCTATCACTTCCTGTTTATGCTGTTTGGCGCACAAGTAGTCCTGTTTGGTGGCTTCACCAGGCTGACACCTCATTGTCAGGTATGCCTGGTGCTGCTCCTGCCATCCTGCACACTCCATTGAACCAATGTTGATCCTCTGGATTGATGGTAATTGTTGCGAGGGGGATATGCCAGGCCATGAGGTTATGTGGTTGTACAATTCCACTGCTATTGATGACCCACAACACCTTATGTACATCAAGATTTGAGCTGCTAGATCTGATCGAAGTCTGTCCTATTTAGCACCGTGATAGTACCACCCACAATGGTTGAGGCTATTCTCAATATGCAGGTGTGACTTTGTCTCCACAGTGACTATGCGGTGGTCACTCTTACCGATACTGTCATGGACAGATACTTCTGCAACTGGCAGATTAGTAAGGCTGTGGTCAAGTATGTATTTTCCTCTTGTTTGTTCCTTCACCACCTGCAGCCAGTTATATCCTTTAGGAAACGGCTAGCTCGATCAGTAATGCTATAGCTGAGATACTGTTGGTGGTGAACATTGAAATCCCCCACCCAGAGTACATCTTGCGTACGTGCTACCCTCAGTGCTTCCTCCAAGTGTTGGTCAGCATGGAGGAGTACTGATTCATCAGTTGAGAGAGGCTGGTACATGGAAATCAGCAGGACGTTTCCTTTCCCATGTACAAACTGATGCCATGAGACTTCATGGGATATGGAGTCACTGTTGAGGACTCCAAGAGCAATTCCCTTCCAACTGTTTCCAACTATACTGCCATTTCTGCTGTGTGCGCCCTGCTGATGAGACAGGAGATATCTGGGGAAGGTAATGGGGAGTCTGGGACATAGTCATACTCACAGAATCATACCATTCAGACAATGTCAGGCTATTACTTGCCGAGTCTGTATATTTCGATTCACTGTTTCCTGCCAGCTGTCCCATTCTAGAAACATGTCCATATATTAGCCCCAATCCACTCAGATTTGATTTTGCAAATTGGGTTGGAGTATTACCAACATTTTTCTAAAAATCAACATGTTTTACATCCATTGCTTCTCTTTCATTTGTCTCCCAGTCTGTTTCTCAAACATAATTCCCATTTCATAAATCTATGTTAGCGTTGTCTATGACCATTACTTTCAGCCACAATAATTTCTGCTAAACCATTTACTTACTATGTTTATTGTTCCATGTACTATACCATTTTCCCACACCACACTCGGTTTTCCTTGTATTGTTAGAAAGTTTTGTGAAGACAGAACTGAAGTAATGGCTTCATAGTTCTACCATTTCCCTGTTCCCCATTCTCCATTCTCTGGTTTCAAACTGTCAGGAAGCTGCACTTGCTTTCTCATATTTCTCACATTGACATAATTTAACAAGCTAATACAGTTCACTCTGATAACCCTTATGAATATAACTCTTCAGAAATCCATCAATTCCTGCCTTAAACTGCTCAATAATTGACCTTCCACACCATACACTCACAGGGGCATAGACTCTGTGCCAACAGAAATACAGCACGATCTATACTCGTCCCACTTTCCTACACCAGGCCCATAGCCTGGAATGTTATTACACTTCCAATTGCTCGTCCAAGTACTTTTTAACGATTGTGAGTTGATCATTCCCCTCTCAGGAAGTAATCACAGAACCCCACACCTCGAGGTGAAAAAATGTTTAAATCCTCTCTGAACCTCAAACTCTTCACTTTAACAGTGTTCTCCTTTGTTCTTGATCCTCTCACTAAAAGGAACAGCTGCTGCCTATCCACCCTGTCCGTGTCGCTTATAATATTATCCTTCTGAATCACTGACCCCTCAGCCTTCTCTGCTCCAAAGTAAACAACCCAAGCTTATCCAGCCTCTCTCCATAGCTGATATGTTCCATCCCACGGAACATCCTGGTGTATCACCACTGCACCCTCTCCAGTACTTTCACATCCTTCCTGGAATGTGGTTCCCGGAACCACATACAGTACTCCATTTTGGCCGAACCAAAGCCCTGTATTGCTCTTATAATCTACACCCTGATTAGGAGACGCTACACACAAGGTCCAATTCTTAACTAGTCCATTAACCTGTCCAGGAGAAAGTGAGGAATGCAGATGCTGGAGATCAGAGCTTAAAAAATGTGTTGCTGGAAAAGCGCAGCAGGTCAGGCAGAATCAAAGGAGCAGTGGAATCAACGTTTTGGGCAAAAGCCTTCTTCAGGAATCTGCCTGAAACATCGATTTTCCTGGTCCTTTGATGGTGCCTGACCTGTTGCGCTTTTCCAGCAACACATTTTTAAGCATTCAACTGTCCAGTCACATTCAGGAATGTGTGGAGAAGCACAATCTGAGCTTCCCACTGTGCTGCCATTCATTGAGTCCCCTCCTGCCTGGTTCCATCTCCCAAAGTGGATCACCTCATATTTATCAGGGTTACATTCCATCTGCCTTTGATGTGCCCATCTGACCATTCCATCTGCATCTTCTGTAACGTAAGACCTTCCTCCTCACTGCGAACCACCCAGCCAATCTTTATGTCAAACATACACTTACATATCACACCTTCCCCACTCTCCACCTAACCCCCCCCCCCCCCCCCCCCCCCCCCACATTCAGATCTATATTTTGTTATAAATAACACAAACAATAAGGGACACAGCACTGATCCCTGTGGTACACCAGGGGACACTGGTCTCCAGTCACACAAACAGCCTTCTCCCACCACCCTCTGTCTCCTGCTACTAAGACAATTTTCGTTGTAACTTGCCAAGTTATCCATCATATTGTGAGATTTTACTTTATTTTTCAGTTTCCCCGGTGGAAATTTGTCAAAGGCCTTCCTACAAAACTAAAGAATCGACCTCCCAAACTAATTCAATCAAATCCATTGGATGTGACTTCCTTCTGATAAAGTCATGATGATTATCCCTGATCAAACCTTGTGACTCTGATTAGAGTTCGATTTTCTCCTTCCCTATTTTCTCCAGTAGTTTCCTTAACAGTGATCTAATACTCGCTCGTCTAAACTTCTCTGGTCTATCTCTCCCACCCTTACTGTGAAGTGGAATCGTATTAGTAGTTCTCCAGTTCTCTGACACCTCCCTTATGGTCAGATTCTAATTAAAATATTCATTCAGGGTCTTTCCTCATTTGACCCCAACAGCCGCCTGTGATACAACTCATTCAGACATGGAGATTGGTCCAAATTTATACAGAACAAAGCCTCAAATCCAATCTCGTATTTTACATCAATCTGTTCAAGAGCTTCCCAGTCCATCTTCTTGAATTCTGTACCTGCATCCTCCTTCTCCCAAGTAAAATAGATGTGAAGGTCTCATGTAACAATCCATCAATGTTCTCCAGCTTGACACACAGATTGCCCCTTTGGTTTCTAATGGACACTAACTGTTTGCTGATTATTCTGTTCGAAATTGTCCGTGTAGAATATCGTGGGATTCTCCCTTATCTCGCCTACTTGTACTTCTCCATGTCCCTCAGTTATTCAGTCCTTTCCATGTTTCTAAGATGTACGACAATCAACTCTCATGTTTTGAAACTCGAGATCACAGGCTGAGGTACCCCATCAGACAATCTTGCCATTTTACGGATTAATCTGGATAATACCTTTTGCAGTTCCTCTGTAGTCAATATATTCTTTCTTAGATTGGGACTCCGCACGATACACAATACTCTAAGTTTAGTCTCACCAACGCTCGATGCAACTGGTGCACGACATCCTCTATATTCCAATTACATTCACATGAATGTAAACCGAATTTTTACTTTCCCATTTGCATATGTTATTCCCAATACCTCTCGGTTTAACTTTTCTTATGAACTTACAGTGTGAGTTCTTTAGAAAAAGCTCATGAATATCCAACTATATGTTATCCAATTGTTCATCATTGCCTATGTCCACAAGAATCATCTTCAAACCATTCCAAAAATATGTTTGTCACTTCTGGTTTTCCTTTCATCGGTACATTCTCACACTCCCCAGTTATGTTTTTACCTTCTAAATATCTCGTAGCATGTTCTTTGTAATCGAGTCCAACAGATACCTGACTGCGGATGACAGGATAACTGGTCTGTAGTTCACCACTCTCCAAATTCATCCTTTCTTAAACTGTTTGATAATATTTATAACCTTTGCCTTGTCCAGATTGGCTAAATGACTTTCGGGAATGTGTCGTAAAATAAAGTGACAATCCACGATGCAATCAACATGTCTATTGCTGCTTCCTCTGAAATTCTTGTATGATGTGCATCTCGTCTGTCAGATTAATAAATACTCAATCCAGCTTTCTTTTCAAAGATGACCTCAACACTGATAAGAATGATCTTCGGCTTTACTTACACAAGTCCCATTGTCACTTGGTATTTCTGGAAGAATTTCTGGACATTCTTCCATGATGATAGACACAAAGAAACTGTTTCTTTCCCCTGCGATTTCTCTGTTCTCTGCAATAAATTATCCTGAACGCGCAGCAACTGTTCCACATTTGACACTGTTTTTATTTTTTTTCATACATTGATAGACGCTTTTTAGCAGTCTTTACGTTTTTCTTTCGTTTGCACGCTTTTTCTCTTTTTGATTTTCTTCTCAGTTTCTTGATCATCCTTTGCTGGGTCCGACATTTCTCTGAATCCACTGGCTTACTGCAACATTTGGCATTTTTCTAAGCTGCCTCCTTTCGTCTAATAGGTCGATGAAGGTGGGGTTGAAAGTGATAGTCGGAGAGGAGGGTGGACCAGATTGATAGGGAGGAAGGTGGACACATAGGAACATTCAAAAGGGCTGTGCTGACTTTGAAGGTTGGAGTGGGATAAGGTGGGATTAGGGGAAATGGTGGAATCCACTATCACCCCCTGTGGTTTGAGGGTCCCAAGGCAGAAGAGGAGGCTTTCTTCCTCCAGGCTTCTGGTGGCTCGGGTTTGGTGATGGAGCAGGTCCAGGACCCTCATGTCCTTGGCAGAGTGGGAAGGGGAGTTAAAGTGCTCAGCCACAAGGCGATGGAGTTGTTCAATGTGGCTGTCCCAGAGATGTTCTCTGAAATGATCCACAAGTTGACCTCCTGTCTCGCCAATATAGAGAAGACCACAATGGGTTTAATGGATGCAGTAGATGAGGCATTCTGTCTCCCTTCGTCACCTATCACTTTCAACCCCACCTTCATTTACCTACCGCAATCCCAGCTACCTCCCCCCTGCCGCACCCCCTTCTCATTTATCTCTCAGCCCCCTTGGCCCAGAAGTTTCAATCCTGATAAAGGGCTTATGCCCGAAACATCGATTTATCTGCTGTTAGTATGCTGCCTGACTGTGATTTTCCAGCACCGCACTCTTCGACTCTGATCTCTAGCATTTGTAGTCCCCACTTTCGCCTCACACTTTCATGGCTGCATGACTCAGATCTTTCACGATTACTTCAAATAAAACAAAAACGATCGTGTACTCAAACAGCATAAAAGAAAACCAAAACATTGTGGTCACTGTTCCCAAAAGGTCCTTTCCAGCAAAAGTTTCAATTAGCTCTTCTGATCACTCAACACCAATTCCTAAATAACCTCATCTTGAGCTCAGTGCTCGACATAATGTTCATGTAAACCATCTCACACGTGGTCATGAAATCCATTTTTCCCAGCATGAGCATTCAATTGGGTTAACACAGTTTAGATAGAATTTAAACAGTACATTATTACTGAAGTACCCACCAATGTGTATATCTCATTTCCTGTTTAATAACACGCCCAACATTTGTACTGCAGCTTTCACTTTGATATATAACTCCCATCAATGTTTGCTCCTCCTTGCTGTTTTTGCGCTCCACCTTACTAGATTCTGTGGAATCTGAGCAACGTCGGCTCTGGGGAGGTTAATGGCAGAAACCATTTCACCACATCATTTATGATCTTCTCAAACTTTAATTTCTCCAGATCTCCCGTGACACCGATGGAGTAGAGAAGGACAATGATTTTCCAACAATGCTCTGTATTCCCCCAGACAGCTGAGACAGCTCTAACCTGGGACGGAACTTTACAGCAGGCTGGTAATGTGTTGCTGCTGCTGTACAGAGAGATCACATCTGGAGTAGTGTATACAGAGTTAGCCTCTTCTGTGAAGATAGGATGTTGTTATATTGGAAGCAGCTCAGAGATAGTTTCCTCAACTGATTCCTGCAATGAAGGTGCTAGCTTTTAACGAAAGGGTGATCAGGTTGACCCAGTAGCCATTGGAGTTTACAAAAATCAAAGATGAACTTATTTGAACATAGATGACAGAAGGAGTAAACAAGTGAAGTGAATTACACAGATAGTGGAGGAATCTATTCCGTTCTCCAGCCTGTTACACAGGAACAACAGGAGGATATTCAGACCTTCGACCCTGTTACACCAAAACAGGACGAGGCTAGTCAGCCCCTGGAGCCTGACATACATTTACAGAAGGAGGCCAATCAGCCACTCGAGCCTATAATAGTAGGCCTTGCTGCACCAGTATCCTGTTAAACAGCAACAGGATCAGTCCATTCAGCCTCCTCAAGTCTGTAACATAGGAACTGGAAGAGGTCACACAGTGACTGGAGATTGTTACTTGGGATAACAGGAGGCCATTCAGACCCGCCGAGCCTATTGCAAGGGGGTTGGATAAGGATAAAAACTATTTGAGACTTCTTTCATGAGAAAGGAAGAGGTAATTTAGACACGTGTCTGTTGTATGTGAAGAAGATAAGACCAATCACTCCCTCGATCCCATCTCCGGGATACTTGAGGAGACCGTTCAGTATATCCACCTGTTATGGAGAAGTATGGGAAGACCCATCAGCCCCTCAAAATATTACCCAGCAACAGGAAGATTCCATAATCTCCCAATCCTCTAACACAGCAACAGGAGGCGGTCATTCTGGCCTTGGAGATGGCAACATGGGAACACCAGAAAAACGTCAGCCCATCGATATTGTACACCAGCAGGACGATGAGTCCATTCAGCCACACATGGCTCTTACTCAATTGGAGCAGACCTCTTAAAGCCTTCTGCCCATTAAACAGGAATACAAAGAAAACGTGAAGGTTTTCGAAAGGGAATAACATAATAATGTTATACATCAGGGACTAAAGTGCAACTATAAATTATTGTAATTTAAGGCAAATGTTTAGAGTCCATTGTTCAGGACATTTGCAAACTCAAACCACAATTCGTCAGAGTCAACATGGTTTTACGAAGGCTAAATCGTATTTGAATTGTTTGCTTGAGTTATTTGAAGATGTCACAAACAAGGTGGTTAGTGGGAATCCTGGAGATGGAACATATCTGGTCTTCCTGAAAGCATCGGATATGTTGCTTCTCCAAAGAGTAAATGGCAAGATCAGGCAACATGGGTTTAGGAGTAATTTATTAGCTTGGATGGAGGATTGGTTATCCAACAAAATGGAGTCAGGTGGAATAAATGTGTCATTTTCTTTTGGTAAATGCAGTTTGAGCCATTGATTTCAGTTCTCATGTTTCAAGCATGTGCAATCGATGGTATTACTGTACTGAGTTGACGGGAGAGAAAATACAATGCCACATTTTCAGATGACACTAACATCGGTGGGAAATTACTTCGGAATGATGATGCAAGAGATTTTAAACATATGGATAGGTTGGATGAATGGGCCAACATTTAGCAAGGAAAATTAAAGTGAATAAATATGGAGCTATTCAAGTTGGCCAGTATAAAAGAAAGACAAATTATTATCTAAATGGAGAGAAAGATCAAAGTGCTTAGGTGCAGAGGGATCTGGGTGCCTGCTTGCATATCACAGAAAACCTTCCTGTGGGTACTGCAAGTAATGAGAAATGCAAGCATAATTTCAGTGTTTATTTATAAAAGGATAGAGTAGAAAGGTAGGGAATGTTGCTGTAGCTATGCAAGGCATTTGTGAGGATGCAACTGGAGTACAGTTTGGGTGTCCTGCGGAATGAGGTATTTCCATTGGAGGCAATTCAGAAGAGCTTCGTTAGATTGATTCCATATTTGAAGTGTTTGTCTTATGAAGAGTAATTGAGCAGTTTAGTTCTATACTCTCGACTTTATAAAAATGAAAGGAGATCTCATTGAGGTCGGTAAAATGGTAAAAGAAATTGAAAGTGCAGATGTAAAGTGGATTTTTTTCATGTGGCACAATCTACAATAAGAGACCAGGGTTAAGGATGGACAGATGGCAGGAAAGTGGAACAGAGGCCGTGTTGACATCAGTCTCATCAAGGGGTTAGATTCCTCACAGATGCTCCTTGTTCTTATTCAACTCTTCGACTGTGTTGCTCAGGAATGGGGGAGGACTGGGTATCATACAGGAAGCAGGCACACAGGATAAATCATTTAGAGAGAACGTAACTAGTAGGTTCACACAGTGACCAGCGCTGAGTTCTGAAATATTTACAGTCTATGTTAATGATCAGGTGGATGGAACAGATATACAGATGCTGAGATTGGTGATGTCCATAAGACCATAAGACATAGGGGTGGAAGTAAGGCCATTCGGCCCATCGAGTCCACTCCGCAATTTAATCATGGCTGATGGGCATTTCAACTCCACTTACCCACATTCTCCCCGTAGCCCTTTATTCCTTGTGACATTAAGAATTTATCAATCTCTGCCTTGAAGACATTTAGCGTCCCAGCCTCCACTGCACTCCGTGGCAATTAATTCCACAGGCCCACCACGCTCTGGCTGAAGAAATGTCTCCGCATTTCTGTTCTGAATTTACCCCCTCTAATTCTAAGGTTGTGCCCACGGGTCCTAGTCTCCTCGCCTAACGGAAACAATTTCCAAGCATCCATCCTTTCCAAGCCATGTATTATCTTGTAAGTTTCTATTAGATCTCCCCTTAACATTCTAAACTCGAATGAATACAATCCCAGGATCCTCAGCCGTTCCTCGTATGTTAGACCTACCATTCCAGGGATCATCTGTGTGAATCTCCGCTGGACACGCTCCAGTGCCAGTATGTCCTTCCTGAAGTGTGGGGCCCACAACTGGACACAGTACTCCAAATGGGGCCGAACCAGAACTTTATAAAATCTCAGTAGCACATCGCTGCTTTTATATTCCAACTCTTTTGAGATAAATGACAACATTACATTCGCTTTCTTAATCACGGACTCAACCTGCATGTTTACCTTTCGAGAATTCTCGACTAGCACTTCCAGAGTTTGTACTTTGTACCCCTTTGTACTTTGGCTTTATGAATTTTCTCAACATTTTGAAAGTAGTCCACGCTTGTATTCGTTTTTCCAATGTGCAAGACCTTGCATTTGCTCACATTGAATTCCATCAGCCATTTCCTGGACCACTCTCCCAAACTGTCTAGACCCTTCTACAGCCTCCCCACCTCAGTACTACCTGCCTGTCCACCTAACTTCGTATCATCGGCAAACTTCGCTGGAATGCCCCCAGTCCCTTCATCCAGATCATTAATATATAACGTGAACAGCTGCGGCCCCAACTCTGAACCCTGCGGGATACCGCTTGTTACCGGCTGCCATTCCGAAAAAGAACCTTTTATCCCGACTCTCTGCCTTCTGTCAGATAGCCAATCCTCAATCCATGCCACTAGCTCACCTCGAACACCATGGCCCCTCACCTTATCAAAGGCCTTTCGGAAGTCTAGATCGACCACATCCACTGGGTTTCCCTTGTCTAAACTACTTGTCACCTCTTCAAATAATTGTTATGTCGTTGTGATAATCAAGAGATTAAATAATCAAGAGAGGGTGGAGTGTCTGCAAATAGATTCAGAGAGGTAAAGACAATAGATAATAGTTTGATAGGTGGAATTTAACATGATATAACCTATCATTTCATTTACAGGAATAATGGAAGGCAGTATCGTACTGAAATGGAGACTTTTTGATACTGTGTACTGGGGGGTTCACTCAGCCCCGTTCAGACATGGGAGGTTTTGCTCCATCCCTGATCGTCAGCTCCCAGACACTCCAAGTGACCCTATTTCTCTCCGCACACATGGAATACTTTGATGTGGTTGATTGGTGGTGGAGATGGTGTTTTGACACATGCATCAAGGGGACGGCCTTTATCCAAGATATATTTATTTCTTTCTACGTGGAGACCTGAAGATGATGGGAATGGCTGACTGCTTCTGAATGAAGAGGCAGTGGCTGCTGTCAGGACAGGGATATTCACCAACATGATGTACTGTGCATGGACACACTGTAACATTAATAGAGAGAGAGAGAGCTCCTTCAGTTCCTCTACCTCTCCCCATTGACATGGGGACTCTGCAGATGCCATGTACACCATCAGGAATCCCACTATACTGGCTACACCCGGCAGCTTCCTGCTGAGGGAGAAACAATCTATTTACCTCATCCACCATATATATCCTCCATCACTGAATGGTGACATTGATGTTGAGATACTGGGAAATGATGGATATGTCTCCTTGTCCTGCCTGGAAAGGTCAGGTTCATAGAAGTTGAATGAACCAGTGACCCTAACAGCCACTGGCAGCACCATCCTCCCACTGGTGTGAAGCTGCAGGTCGTGTTGAAGGAGGGGACACCGCACTGTGACCAGCTCCTTGTTCAGTCAGGGTCCCCTCACACTCTGCTCCTGGGTCAAGTGAAGCTTGGGAAGCTGTTCCTGGAAAACCCGATGTGGATCCAGCAGATCCCTTTCACCACACGCACTCACTGCGTGGTGTCAGAGCTTCCCCTCTCTGCAGCCTCTGCTCCATTTGTTGTTCATGTTACACACCCAGATGCTGTAACTACAGTCCCCATGCTCCATCCAGAGTTGGGTCACCAAATCCTCAGGTCTCCCTGAATGTCTGAGGCAGCTCACAGCACAACCTCCAGAAAACCATCCCCAGCCTCTCCATTAAATTTTGAATTACAGGAGTCAGTAAAAAACCCCTCGGTACAAGTCTTGTGAACCAGACCAGATCACCACAGAATGTTTTAAGAAGGCCGCTTAGACCCAAACCTTTCCTTATTTTAAACATAGATGTGAAGTGTGCGTTCCAGGTATGTTGTTACTGGTCAAACCACTCGACATTGAGCAAAATATAATCTATTAAAATGCTTTAGTTAAAATACAATCAAAGAAAAGAACATTTTGGGATAGCTTATATGTTGGAACACTTTCACAAACAATAGATACCGTACCTTCTTGGTTTACACCGCTTGGCGCAAAGATATATTCAAATACAGATCCTTACAGCAGTTTTCCAATCCAGGGGGAAACAACATCAACAGAGATCTCAGAGAAAAACAGCTCGGGATCATGTATTGAAACTTCAAACCCTTCTGGGATCCCCAGCAGCTTCTGAATGCTGCAGCTAAAAACAAAATGAGGAAACCTGGTCTGGGAGAGCTGGCCACTGCCCTCCCATCGTTACCACCGTTTTAATGAAACTTAAAGGCTTTCTCCGTTATTTATTTAAACTGTTTTCAGACAGCAGTTCTGCACCTCTGCCTTTAAAACCACTCTTCAAAAAAACCCAAGAAAAAATAACCTTTTTACAATGATAGCATTCTCACAATTTCATCTTCAATAAAATAATCCATCAATACACAAAGGTGGATTCATTTTAGACCTCCTAATCTTCCTCTATTAGTAGACTGAAATGCATATACATTACATTGACTGTGAGCATACAAATGTTCACAACTAGTTTCGATTTCAGGCGTTTTACTCCTGCCACAGAATGCCTTTGTCTTTCTTCATGCAAGTCTCCACAACGTGTAAAAACGTAGGGTTTCTCGCCCTGTCACCTGTATGATTTCAAACTGAATGGCAGCAATAATAAGCTCAATCGAAACAGACTGGTATTTTTCTCCCTAAACTTCTCCAAAAACTTTAAGTGGTCACGATCAATGATAAAGATTTGTCTCGTGTATGTTATTCGCAATTTAAATGCTGAAATGTTGTAACACCAACACAAAGCTCAAGGCCTCCTTCCCCATTGTGGAATAGATCTGTTGATGTTTCCACTGGACACTCCAAACACACGTTACATAACGGAACACTCCTCACCTTTCGAATACTCCCTCTGAATGACATAGCTCCTTATGTCTCAGCATAAAAGAATTACATGCTTATGTACCTCTTAATGCTGTAACCCCTTTACCTGTGCTCCTGGCCTATGCCAGTGAACCTTACTCTCGCAGGTAAATGTTTTAAGAAGATCTCGCACATTCTTCTCAATCTCTCACAGCAACCAAACTTTGATTTCTGAACTCAATCATCAGCAGCAGCCATTTCAGCTTCTAATGTTGCCATTGTTACTCTCTGCTCTTCTACATGAGTTCTCAGGACTGCAGGAAGTGAATTGTTGAACTTCTCCAAAATAAGAATTTCTCTAACAGTGTCATAGGTTTGCTCTGTTTTAATACCCTTACCCACCTTTCAAAATTACTTTGTTTGATCCTTTCAGACTCAATGTGCGTTTAACCAAGGACCCTTTTTTAGATTCCTGAAATGCTGTCTGTCAACTTCTGGTCCAAGCTCATATGCACTTCAGATGGCTTTCTTCACCACCCCATACTGGCCAGGTACCGTCTCCGATAGGGATGCAAATACCTATCAGTTTTGTTTGGATCAACTAAATCCACATGGTCACTGGGCACTGCATTGGTTTAGCCACTTTCTCAAATGAAATTCAAAAGGCTTCCCCATTCTTCTCATCAAATTTAGATAATGCCTGTGTGTATTTAAACAGAATCCCATTAGGCCTTTGGCTACTACAGGGTTGTTCAACCTCTCTATCCTCCTCATCCTGCCGACCGTCTACCTTCATCTCCACCTTCTATGTCAACTTTCCTCTCTAATTACTAACTGTTTAAGTTGAAACTCTCTGCTTTTCTTCTCTTCTTCTCTCTTTCTTCTTCATTTCCTTTTCTTTTATTTCTGCTTTTCATCATAATTCAAACTGCTTCAATTCCTTCTCATGTTCAAATTGCCTCATTTGAAATTGAATTCTTGCCATTTCCAAAGAGTCTGATGGCGTTGCCACTAAATGTAATTGCCGAGCTGTAGCTGTAATTATCTTCATTTTCTCACAAACACAACCCCAACTCCTACAGCTGCCAATTCCTACAGCTTTGCCTTCATTACCTTTTGTAAAACCCCCAACTTTACTTCTTCCACACCCAGAGAACTCTTTGTGACTGAAAGAATCTTTATACACAATACACTGCTTAAACCAACTGAATTCAACATCCGGAACAAAAGACACTGACAACTACCATACGCGACCTTTGAACCCAATAGCCTCCTGGTGCATAATCTCCAGTGTCTGCATGAGCTTATTCTGGATTCTCCGGTTTCCTCCCACAATCCAAAGGTGTGCATGTCAGGTGTATTGGCCATGCTAAATTGTTCATAGTTTTCAGGGATGTGTGGGTTAGGTGCCTTAGTCGGGACAAATGTGTAATAATAGGGTAGAGGAAAGGGACTAGGTAGGTTACTCCTCGGAGGGTCGGTGTAGACTTGTTGAGTCGAATGGCCTGTTCGCACACTGTAGTGATTGTAATTCTAAACCCACTTTGGTATTATCGATTTAGAACCAGATAAGAGTCCCCAGTTTGCTATAGAACAACCAGACTGCCTCAAACTATTTTAAGAAGGTAGCTTGAATGCCAAAACTTCGTAATTTTAAAGGTAAATGGGAAGTGGGTGCTACAGATATGATGCTACTAGTCAAACCACTCACCATTATGCAAAACACAATATATTTAAACACTCTAATGAAAATCCACACAAAATGAAGAGGAATTTAGAATAACCTAACTATTGGAAACCTTAACTGAATGATAGATACAGTACCTTCTACAAATGAACTGTTCCAATTTATTAACATCACCTAAACACAGGGCGGCACCGTGGATGGCATGGTGGCACAGTGGTTAGCACTGTTGCCTCCCAGCGCCAGAGACCCGCGTTGAAATTCCCACCTCAGGCGACTGAATGTGTGGAGTTTGCACATTCTACCCGTGTCCACGTGGGTTTCCTCTGGGTGCTCCGGCTTCCTCCCACAGTCCAATAATGTGCAGGTTAGGTGAATTGACCATGCTAAATTGCCCGTAGTGTTAGGTGAAGGGGTAAATGTAGGGGAATGGGTCTGTTTGGGTTACTCTTCGGCGGGTCGGTGTGGACTTCTTGGGCAAAAGGATCTGCTTCCACACTGTAAGTAATCCAATCCATTAAGACATGCATTCTTGCACACAGTTCTCCAATCCAGGAGGAAACAGTATTAAGTGAGGTTTCAGAGAGAATAGCGTCGAGGGACAATTTACTAAAACATCCAACTCTTCTGGGACACCAGTCACCTGGTAACTTTTACATCGACAAGAAGAATATCTGGAAATCTGAAAATCTGTGCGAGCTGGCCATTGTTACTACTATTTATTAAAAACACAAAAAACCTAATAAGTTGTTTACTTGAGCCGTTTTCAGTGGGCAGTTTGTCCTTTAAGATCGCTTTCTACAAAAAAAAGGAGAAAATAATCTTTTTAAAAAATAAGTGACAGCATTGCCACACAATTTAGATGCCTGGTCCTTTACTGAAGGGGCTTCCTCGTGTTACTGATAGTAAGATCACCTGAAAGGGGCAAACACAGGTACAGACCAAGTTACAAGGATGTGTCTCATAACTTCTGAAACACGCCTGTCCATGGACCATCACATGGGACATACCGGGAAGGGAACAACAGCTTGACACACACCATTTCAGTATTTCTGAGTTACACAATGCCAGCACTCGATACACTAGGGAGCCAAAAGCCAAGGCCAGGGAAAGATGCAGAGGGACAGAGAGATTCACAGTAAAGACAGAAACAGACAGTTAATTAACTGAGAAGATGTTGTGGAAATATGTGGAAAAAAACAGGGCAGTGGGAGTAACTGGAGAAATGAGACCTTCGAGAGTAAAATGACAAGAATGAGAGCATTGAATAAAGGCATTGTCAGATCAGCTGGAATGGTTTGTTACATCAAATTCTGAATCTGCTTCACAGAACACCACAAACAACATAAACTGGACAAGATGACAGCCCAGCATGGAGAGCTGTGCAGACCATGCTAGTGTGTTGCTCAGTAAACTGCACTATCTGCCCAGCATGGAGAGCATTGCAAACTTTACTACCATATGCTAACTATACTCGCATCAGATTACTGCCTACAATGGGAAGGTTTGCTCTCTCTGAGTGTGTGTGTGTGTGTGTGTTCATCAGAGAATGTGTGTACGCGATTGGTGTGGTTGAATGCGAAACTCATTGTTTGAGAAGGAACGCACATGGACGAAACTATTTTAATTACGAACAACGGGCAGGCTTTTTGTTAATCAACAGAGAGAACGAGAGAAGGTTTATGGACAGATGAGGTAAAGTGTTTGATAATGTTTAAATAAAGGCATTGCCAGACACAACAGCAATATACATCGGCGTGCACATGAATGACTGATGGATGGGAGTTTGGTGTGAGTTCCAATCAGGTTTGCTTCGGCAGGTTTGAAGCCAGGAGCATCAGCAGCAGATTATTGGCTTTATTAAGAATGTACATCATAGCTCAAGATTCAAACAGCAGATGGAATAAGCCAGTGAGATATATTCTGGAGTAGTGAGTATTTCAAGTTAAAAGGGTCAGGGAATGGTGTCAAGAGTCAGCGCATTTTCATAGGGATATCCCACAGTTGTGACTTGTGTGCTTCAGTCGCAGATATTGGCCAGGGATGGGATGGAAACAGTGGAAGGAAGTGGAGTTTGTAACCAGAACAGTAGAGAGTGACCTCCATGCTCTTAATATTTAAATAACAAAGGCAATGATACAGTAAATTGTAGTTCTCCACTGGAATTGAGTAGGTCAACATAGAGACCCGTGAGTAACACTGCCAGAGCAGAGAGGGAGACAGTAATTGAACATCTTCGTTGATGTATTTAACAGTGGTCTGTAGAGTGAATATCTGGATTCAGAGTTTCAACAGGAACAATAATAGTGCAAGATGTGTAGACTATATGAAAGAACAATAATACAGTCATAACTGGTTTATAGAGAATAAAAATCTGGAGAGTGACACTCACCAGGAACACCAACGATAGCCAGGAAGGGATAAGAAAAGTATTGAATAATGAGAAGGGCGTAATAGATCCGCAATGATAATGACAACCAATCAAATGCAGAAAGATACCAAACATAATTGGATAAAATCCTGTCTATTGTTGAAATATTCCTGTCTAATATTCTCAGATTCGGATCCATTATTGGAACATTCCAGTCTAATGTTCGCACATTCTGATCCATTGTTGGAATATTCTAGACTACTGTTCTCAGATTCTGATCCAATGTTGGAATATTCCAGTCTAATGTTCTCAGATTCTGGCAACGCTCCTCCCCCTTTCTCTGGAGCTGCTGATCCCTGTCAGTGCTGTCGGTGACGCTCCGCTCATGTTATGGGATAACACATTGAATGGCGCCCATTAATCATTAAAAGAAGGAAGCCCTCCACTGAGATAATTAGAATCCATCGAGCCTGGCATTAATCACAGTCACTGAACAAATAGGCTCAGTTAACCAGTTCCATGCATCACTTTGTATAACACTATAAAAAGGAACATTTGGATGGAATGGATGAGGGTTGCTGAGGGATGAACCATCAACCTTTCAATGTTTTTAATCTTTTTTGCCTTGTATATGAGAGTATTAACAGAACACTGCAGCGGTCTATATATGTTCCACTCTGTTTATGAAAGGAAGCAGTTATGGAATAACAGATCGGCTGCATAAAAACAAAAGTCGGCTGGGCAAGTTTATAGATACCTCAACACAAAGTACGGTACTTATTGACCAGTGTGAGGCTACTCCTGGTTTTAATGCCCTGTTATCAAATCTTTGCATAACCTTGAGACAGAGCATTGAGACTGCTGCTCAGGAACAGGCTGAAGTAATTCTGTCCCAAACAACCTCTTACAGAGGGATAAGAGAAGACCATTCAGGTCATATTAGCCTGTTGCTACTTGAAAGGTGGAAAGCTGGAATATTGGCATATTTTGTCAAAATAATCATTCAGAACAAAGGGATGTGTGGCTGCAGCTGTACGAAGTGTTACTGATAGGGCACTTGGAGTACATTGCGTTGTTTGTGTTTCTGTAACTGAGAAGGAATGGGCCTCCATTCGGTACAGTTTACTGGCTGTTCACACGGATTGCTGTGTCATTTAATGTCTCGAGTCTGTTACACAGGGACAGGAGGAGGCCATGAAGCTTGTCGAGTGTGTTATAGAAGAACAGGAGGAGGCCATTAAGCCTCTTGGGTCTATTACAGAGGGAAAGGAGGAAGTCATTCAGTCTCTCAAGCCTGTTCCAGAGGGGCAGGAAGTGTCTATTTAATTTTTCAAGTCTGTTACGCATAAATATTAGTTTTACACTCGTTGTGGAATAGGAAAGACCTGATGTAAACATTAAAGTTCTAACTTTGACTAAGGCCAATTTTGAAAGTGTGAGGCGAGCCCTGTGAAAGGCTAATTGTAATACCCTATTCACAGGGAAAGGGATGGTTGGAAAATGGAAAACCATCAAGACTTGGTTTCAGAGAGTCCAAAGCCAACTTGCTCCTATTAGTGAGATGGGCAATGCTGGTGGGTGCAGGGAGTGCTGGATGGCTAGATATATTGATGTTATGGTCAAGGTAAGGAAGGAGGCATATGTCAGGTAAACAGAGCTGAGATCAATTGGATCCCCAGAGGTGTATAAGGGCAGTAAGTATATAGTCAATGGGGAAATCGGGCCAGAAAAATGTGGACATGAGATGGCTTTAGAAATAGGGTTAACGAGGCACTGAAGAAATTCTGCAAATCCTTTGATGGCAAAAGATTAACTAGTGAGAGAATAGGGCCCCTTAAAGATCAGGAAGGCTAGCTATGTGTGGAACCACACGAGATGGGAGGGATTAGAAACCAATATTTCTCCTCAGTATTTAATGTGGGGTGGGGGGTGGGGGGGGGTTAGAAAAGCCAGAGAATGATGAAATATATAGTGATATCTTGAAAAGTATCTATATTACAAGGAGTTGTAGGTCATTTTAAAATATATACAGGTGAGCAACTTCCTGGGACCTGATCAGTTGTATCCCAAAAGTATGTGGGAAGCTAGGAAAGAGATTGCTCAGCATTTTGCTGATATATTTGTATCATTGATTTCCACAGGTGACGTGTCAAAAGACTGGAGGGCTGCTAACATGGTGTCATTATTTAAGAAAGTAAGGAAAAAAACAGGTAACTATAGATCGGTGAGCCTGACGTCAATGGTGACTAAATTGTTGGAGGGGATTTGGAGGAAAAGGATCTCTATGCATTTGGAAAGACAAGGACTGAAGAGGGCTTTATTCATTGGCGATGACGTCTCACTGACTCGGTGGATTTTTTTGAGGAAGTGATGAAGATGATTGATGAAGATGATTGATGAAGGCAGGACAGTGGATGTTGTCTTCATGCAATTCAGTAAGAAATCCAAAATGTTCTACATGGTGGACTAGTTAACAAGGTTAGACTGCCTGGGATCCAGGGAGAGCTCGTCATTTAGATCCAAGGTTTTCTTGAATATTGGAGACAGGCCGTGACAGTGGATGTTTGTTCATTGAACTGCGATCAGTGGCGTGCCGCAAAGATCAATAGTGAGTCCACTGCCTTTTGTCACTTATACAAATCATTTGCACTTGGGTATATGAAGTATAGTCAGTAAGTTTGTAGATAATTCCAAATTGGTTGGTGTAGTCGACAGTGAAGATTGATCTCTCAGACTATAATGGGACCTTGATTAGGTGAGCCGAGGGGTGACAGATGGAGTTAAATTTAGATAAATGTGAGGTGGTGCATTTTGGCAAGACAATCAGGGCAAGACATGTAGGTAGGGTCCTGTCGAAAGTTGCCAATCAAAGTGAACTCTATTGAAATTATAGAACCCCTACAGTGAGGAAACAGGCTATTCGGCCCATCGAGGTCACCCATCTAAACAGTATCCTACTGGACAAACCCCTACCCTATCCCTTTGAGCCTGTATTTCCCATGGCTAATCCACCTTGCCCACACATCCCAGGGTACTTGGGGCAATTTAGCATGGCCAATCTACACTTGCCTGTATATCTTTGTACTGTGGCAGGAAAACGTAGCACCCGAAAGAAACACACGCAGACACGGGGAGAATGTGCAAACTCCACGCAGGCAGTCATTCAAGGATGGAATTAAACCCAGCTCGCTGCGCTCTGAAGCAGCAATGCTAGTCACTGAGCTACTGTGTCACCTTGTGGTGCTGGCTCTCCGTTCCTTGAAAGTGCCGTCACAGGTAGACAGCGCAGTGAAGAAGGCACTTGGTGATCTTCCCTTTATTGGTGCGTGCTTTGAGGCTATGCGTTTGCATGACATGTTGCACCTGTCCACGACATTGGTTTGGCCACTTTTGTAATATTGCCTTTAATTCTGGTCTTCCTGCTGTCAGAAAGGTGTTGTCAAACTTGAAAGGGTGCAGAAGAGATTTAAAAGAATGTTGCAGACGTTGGAGGGTTTGAGCTACAGAGAGAGTTTGAATATTTTCAAGTGCTGAGGCTGAGGGGTGACCTAACAGAAGATTATAAAATCATGAGGAGCAGAGATAAGGTTAACAGTCAATGTCTTTACCCCAGGAGAGGCGAGTGGAAAATTACAGGACAAAGATTTAAGGTGAGAGGGGAAAGATTTATAAAGGGAAATGAGGTACAACACTTTCAAAGAGATACTGCTGTGTTTATGGACTGAGCACCCGAAAGAGGTGGTGGAGGCAGGCACAGTTACATCATTTAAAAGGCATTTGAATGGGTACGTGCATGGTAAGTGTTTAGAGGCATATAGGCCAAGTGCTGGCAAGGGGGACGGGAATAATTTAGGATATTTGATCAGAATGGACGAATGGATCGAAGGGTCTTTTTCCGTGCTGTACATCACAGAGACTTTGCTGACACTTGAGTGTATAACACAGGAACAGGAAGAGGCTACTCAGGTTCTGAATTCTGTCAGTCAGCTTGTTTGAGCAATTACTGAGACTCAAATACAAAAATACATCATTCAGATGTTGATGGTGTTTTACAGAAACAGGAGAAAGGCTTTTAGTCAAGAGAAGCTGTAAAGAATGTAAAGAGGCCATTCAGTCCGTCAACTCCATCCACAGAAGCAGCAGGTGAGCACAGAGTTATTGGAGCCAGTTAATCAGGAGCAAGAGGAGGACATCGAATTTCACAAACTTGGGATCAGGAAGCATCACTCAGTTGCTCAAGAATGGGACACAGGAACAGGAGGCAGTCACTCAACTGCTCGAGACTGGGACACAGGGACAGGAGAGAGTCATTCAACTGCTCGAGACTGGGACACAGGGACAGGAGAGAGTCATTAAACTGCTCGAGACTGGGAAACAGGAACAGGAGGGAGTCACTCAACTGCTCGAGACTGGGACACAGGAACAGGAGGGAGTCATTCAACTGCTCGAGACTGTGGCACTGGAACAGGAGGGAGTCACTCAACTGCTCAAGATTGGGACACTGTAACAGGAGAGAGTCATTCAACTGCTCGAGACTGGGACACAGGAACAGGAGGAAGTCATTCAACTGCTCGAGACTGGGACACAGGTACAGGAGCGAGTTACTCAACTAGTCTAGACTGGGTCACAGGAACAGGAGGGAGTCATTCAACTGCTCGAGTCTGGGACACAGGAACAGGAGGGAGTCAGTCAACTGCTCGAGACTGGGACACAGGGACAGGAGGCAGTCATTCAACTGCTCGAGACTGGGTCACAGGAACAGGAGGGAATCATTCAACTGCTCGAGACTGTGTCATAGGAACTGGAGGGAGTCAGTCAACTGCTCGAGTCTGGGTCACAGGAACAGGAGGGAGTCATTCAACTGCTCGAGTCTGGGACACAGGAACAGGAGGGAGTCAGTCAACTGCTCGAGACTGGGACACAGGGACAGGAGGGAGTCAGTCAACTGCTAGAGACTGGGAAAGAGGAACAGGAGGCAGTCACTCAATTGCTCGAGACTGGGACACAGGAACAGGAGGCAGTCACTCAACCGCTCGAGTCTGGGACACAGGTACAGGAGGCAGTCATTCAACTGCTCGAGACAGGAACACAGGAACAGGAGGGAGTCACTCAACTGCTCGAGACTGGGACACAGGGACAGGAGCGAGTCATGTAACTGATCGAGACTGTGGCAAAGGAACAGGAGGCAGTCATTCCACTGCACGAAACTGAAACTCAGGTACAGGAGAGTGTCATTCAACTGCTCGAGACTGGGACACAGGTACAGGAGGGAGTCACTCAACTGCACGAGACTGGGACACAGGAACAGGAGGCAGTCACTCAGCTGCTCGAGACTGGGTCTCAGGAACAGGAGGTAGTCACTCAACTGCTCGAGACTGGGACCCAGGAACAGGAGGGAGTCACTCAACTGCTCGAGTCTGGATGACAGGAACATGAGGTAGTCACGCAACTGCTCGAGACTGGGACACAGGGACAGGAGGGAGTCATTCAACTGCTCGAGACTGGGTCACAGGAACAGGAGGGAGTCAGTCAACTGTTCGAGACTGGGTCACAGGAACAGGAGGGGGTCACTCAACTGCTCGAGATTGGGACACAGGAACAGGAGTGAGTCACTCTGCGGCTCGGGTTTGGGACACAGGAGCAGGAGGGAGTCACTCAACTACTCGAGACTGGGACACAGGGACAAGATGGAGTCATTCAACTGCTCGAGACTTGGACACAGGAACAGGAGGCAGTCACTCAACTGCTCGAGACTGGGGAACAGGAACAGGAGGGAGTCACTCAACTACTCGAGACTGGGACACAGGAACAGGAGGTAGTCACGCAACTGCTCGAGACTGGGACACAGGACCGGGAAGGTGCCACTCAACTGCTTGAGACTGGGCGACAGGAACAGGAGATCGTCATTCAACTGCTCGAGACTGGAACACAGGAACAGGAGGGAGTCATTCAACTGCTCGAGTCTGGGACACAGGAACAGGAGGGAGTTACTCAACTGCTCGAGACTGGGACACAGGGACAGGAGGGAGTCAGTCAACTGCTCGAACTGGGACACAGGAACAGGAGGCAGTCACTTAACTGCTCGAGACTGGGAAGCAGGAACAGGAGTGAGTCAGTCAACTGCTCGAGACTGGGACCCAGGAACAGGAGGGAGTCACTCAACCGCTCGAGACTGGGACACAGGAACAGGAGGCAGTCATTCAATTGCTCGAGACTGGGACACAGGAAGAGGAGGGAGTCATTCAACTGCTCGAGACTGTGGCACAGGAACAGGAGGGAGTCACTCAACTGCTCGAGACTGGGATACAGGAACAGGAGGGAGTCATTAAACTGCTCAAGACTGGTTCACAGGAACAAGAGGGAGTCAGTCAACTGCTCGAGACTGGGACAAAGGAACAGGGGAGAGTCAGTCAACTGCTCGAGACTGGGACACAGGAACAAGAGGGGGTCACTCAACTGCTCGAGATTGGGACACAGGAACAGGAGTGAGTCATTTAACTGCTCTAGAATGGGACAACAGGACAGTGAGGGAGTCAGTTAACTGTTCGAGCCTGGGAAACAGGAACAGGAGGGGGTCACTCAACTGCTCGAGATTGGGACACAGGAACAGGAGTGAGTCACTCTGCGGCTCGGGTTTGGGACACAGGAGCAGGAGGGAGTCACTCAACTACTCGAGACTGGGACACAGGGACAAGATGGAGTCACTCAACTGCTCGAGACTGGGGAACAGGAACAGGAGGGAGTCACTCAACTACTCGTGATGGGGACACAGGAACAGGAGGCAGTCACGCAACTGCTCGAGACTGGGACACAGGACCGGGAAGGTGTCACTCAACTGCTTGAGACTGGGCGACAGGAACAGGAGGGAGTCAGTCAACTGCTCGAGACTGGGACATAGGGACAGGAGGGAGTCAGTCAACTGCTCAGACTGGGACACAGGAACATGAGGCAGTTACTGAACTGCTCCAGACTGGGACACAGGAACAGGAGGGACGTAACTCAACTGCTCGAGACTGGGACAACAGGACAGGAGTGAGTCATTCAACTACTCGAGACTGGGACACAGGGACAGAAAGCAGTCACACAACCGCTCGAGTTTGGGCCACAGGAACTCGAAGTCGTCATTCAACTGCTCGAGACAGGGACACAGGAATAGGAGGCAGTCACTTAACTGGTCGAGACTGGGACACAGGAACAGGAGGGAGTCAGTCAACTGCTCGACACTGGGACACAGGAACAGGAGGGAGTCAGTCAACTGCTCGAGTCTGGGACACAGGGACAGGACGGAGTTACTCAACTGCTCGAGACTGGGACACAGGAACAGGAGGCAGTCACTCAACTGCTCGAGACAGGGACACAGGAATAGGAGGCAGTCACTTAACTGGTCGAGACTGGGACACAGGAACAGGAGGGAGTCAGTCAACTGCTCGAGACTGGGACACAGGGACAGGACGGAGTTACTCAACTGCTCGAGACTGGGACACAGGAACAGGAGGCAGTCACTCAACTGCTCGAGACTGGGAAACAGGAACAGGAGGGAGTCAGTCAACTGCTCGACACTGGGACACAGGAACAGGAGGGAGTCAGTCAACTGCTCGAGTCTGGGTCACAGGAACATGAGGGATTCATTCAATTGCTCGAGACTGGGACACAGGAACTGGAGGGAATCATTCAACTGTTCGAGCATGGGACACAGGAACACGAGGGAATCACTTAACTGCTTGAGATAGAGAAACAGGAACTGGAGGCAGTCACTCAACTGCTCGAGACTGGGACACCGGAACCGGAGGGAGTTACTCAACTGCTCGATACTGGGAGACAGGAACAGGAGGGAGTCACTCAACTACTCGATACTGGGACACAGGAACAGGATGGAGTCACTCAATTGCTCGATACAGGGACACAGGAACAGGAGGGAGTCATTCAACTGCTCGAGGCTGGGACAACAGGACAGGAGTGAGTCAGTTAACTGCTCGACATTGGTAAACAGGAACAGGAGGGAGTCATTTAACTGCTCTAGACTGGGACAACAGGACAGGAGGGTGTCACTCAACCGCTCGATTAGGGGACACAGGAACAGGAGTGGGTCACTCTGCCACTCGAGTTTGGGCTACAGGAACAGGAAGTAGTCACTCAACAGCTCTAGACTGGGACAAAGGAGCAGGAGGGAGTCACTCAACTGCTCTAGACTGGCACACCAAAGCAGCAGGGAGTCACTCAACTGCTCGAGACTGGATCACAGGAACAGGAGTTAGTCATTCCACTGCACGAAACTGGAACACAGGAACAGGAGAGTCATTCACCTGCTCGAGAATGGGACACAGGAACAGGAGGCAGTCACTCAACTGCTCGAGACTGGGGAACAGGAACAGGAGGCAGTTACACAACTGCTCGAGATGTGGACACAGGAACAGGAGGTAGTCACGCAACTGCTCGAGACTGGGACACAGGAACCGGAAGGTGTCACTCAACTGCTTGAGACTGGGCGACAGGAACAGGAGATCGTCATTCAACTGCTCGAGACTGGAACACAGGAACAGGAGGGAGTCATTCAACTGCTCGAGTCTGGGACACAGGAACAGGAGGGAGTTACTCAACTGCTCGAGACTGGGACACAGGGACAGGAGGGAGTCAGTCAACTGCTCGAACTGGGACACAGGAACAGGAGGCAGTCACTCAACTGCTCGAGACTGGGAAACAGGAACAGGAGGCAGTTACACAACTGCTCGAGATGGGGACACAGGAACAGGAGGCAGTCAGTCAACTGCTCGAGACTGGGACATAGGGACAGGAGCGAATCACGCAACCGCTCGAGACTGGGACACAGGAACAGGAGGGAGTCACTCAACCGCTCGAGACTGGACAGGAACAGGAGGGAGTCACTCAATTGCTCGAGACTGGGACACAGGAACAGGAGGGAGTCACTCTATTGCTCGAGACTGGGACACAGGAACAGGAGGGAGTCACTCAATTGCTCGAGACTGGGTCACAGGAACAGGACGCAGTCATTCCACTGCATGAGACTGGAACACGACAGGTGGGAGTCATTCAACTGCTCGAGACTGGGACACAGGTACAGGAGCGAGTTACTCAACTAGTCTAGACTGGGTCACAGGAACAGGAGGGAATCAGTCAACTGCTCGAGTCTGGGTCACAGGAACAGGAGGGAGTCATTCAACTGCTCGAGTCTGGGACACAGGAACAGGAGGGAGTCAGTCAACTGCTCGAGACTGGGAAACAGGAACAGAAGGCAGTCACTCAATTGCTGGAGACTGGGACACAGGAACAGGAGGCAGTCACTCAAACGCTCGAGTCTGGTAAACAGATTCAGGAGATCGTCATTCAACTGCTCGAGACTGGGGAACAGGAACAGGAGGGAGTCACTCAACTGCTCGAGACTGGGACACAGGGACAGGAGGGAGTCAGTCAACTGCTCGAACTGGGACACAGGAACAGGAGGCAGTGACTCAACTGCTCGAGACTGGGAAGCAGGAACAGGAGTGAGTCAGTCAACTGCTCGAGACTGGGACACAGGAACAGGAGGGAGTCACTCAACCGCTCGAGACTGGGACACAGGAACAGGAGGCAGTCATTCAATTGCTCGAAACTGGGACACAGGAACTGGAGGGAATCATTCAACTGCTCGAGCCTGGGACACAGGAACACGAGGGAATCACTTAACTGCTTGAGATAGAGAAACAGGAACAGGAGGCAGTCACTCAACTGCTCGAGACTGGGACAGAGGAACCGGAGGGAGTTCCTCATCTGCTTGATACTGGGAGACAGGAACAGGAGGGTGTCACTCAACTACTCGATACTGGGACACAGGAACAGGAGGGAGTCAGTTAACTGCTCGACATTGGGAAACAAGAACAGGAGGGAGTCATTCAGCTGCTCGAGGCTGGGACAACAGGACAGGAGGGGGTCACTCCACTGCTCGATATTGGGACACAGGAACAGGAGTGAATCACTCTGCCACTCGTGTTTGGGCCACAGGAACAGGAAGTAGTCACTCAACAGCTCTAGACTGGGACACAGGAGCAGGAGGGAGTCACTCAACCGCTCGAGTCTGGGACACAGGTACAGGAGGCAGTCATTCAACTGCTCGATACAGGAACACAGGAACAGGAGGGAGTCACTCAACTGCTCGAGACTGGGACACAGGGACAGGAGCGAGTCATGTAACTGATCGAGACTGTGGCAAAGGAACAGGAGGCAGTCATTCCACTGCACGAAACTGAAACTCAGGTACAGGAGAGTGTCATTCAACTGCTCGAGACTGGGACACAGGTACAGGAGGGAGTCACTCAACTGCACGAGACTGGGACACAGGAACAGGAGGCAGTCACTCAGCTGCTCGAGACTGGGTCTCAGGAACAGGAGGTAGTCACTCAACTGCTCGAGACTGGGACCCAGGAACAGGAGGGAGTCACTCAACTGCTCGAGTCTGGATGACAGGAACATGAGGTAGTCACGCAACTGCTCGAGACTGGGACACAGGGACAGGAGGGAGTCATTCAACTGCTCGAGACTGGGTCACAGGAACAGGAGGGAGTCAGTCAACTGTTCGAGACTGGGTCACAGGAACAGGAGGGGGTCACTCAACTGCTCGAGATTGGGACACAGGAACAGGAGTGAGTCACTCTGCGGCTCGGGTTTGGGACACAGGAGCAGGAGGGAGTCACTCAACTACTCGAGACTGGGACACAGGGACAAGATGGAGTCATTCAACTGCTCGAGACTTGGACACAGGAACAGGAGGCAGTCACTCAACTGCTCGAGACTGGGGAACAGGAACAGGAGGGAGTCACTCAACTACTCGAGACTGGGACACAGGAACAGGAGGTAGTCACGCAACTGCTCGAGACTGGGACACAGGACCGGGAAGGTGCCACTCAACTGCTTGAGACTGGGCGACAGGAACAGGAGATCGTCATTCAACTGCTCGAGACTGGAACACAGGAACAGGAGGGAGTCATTCAACTGCTCGAGTCTGGGACACAGGAACAGGAGGGAGTTACTCAACTGCTCGAGACTGGGACACAGGGACAGGAGGGAGTCAGTCAACTGCTCGAACTGGGACACAGGAACAGGAGGCAGTCACTTAACTGCTCGAGACTGGGAAGCAGGAACAGGAGTGAGTCAGTCAACTGCTCGAGACTGGGACCCAGGAACAGGAGGGAGTCACTCAACCGCTCGAGACTGGGACACAGGAACAGGAGGCAGTCATTCAATTGCTCGAGACTGGGACACAGGAAGAGGAGGGAGTCATTCAACTGCTCGAGACTGTGGCACAGGAACAGGAGGGAGTCACTCAACTGCTCGAGACTGGGATACAGGAACAGGAGGGAGTCATTAAACTGCTCAAGACTGGTTCACAGGAACAAGAGGGAGTCAGTCAACTGCTCGAGACTGGGACAAAGGAACAGGGGAGAGTCAGTCAACTGCTCGAGACTGGGACACAGGAACAAGAGGGGGTCACTCAACTGCTCGAGATTGGGACACAGGAACAGGAGTGAGTCATTTAACTGCTCTAGAATGGGACAACAGGACAGTGAGGGAGTCAGTTAACTGTTCGAGCCTGGGAAACAGGAACAGGAGGGGGTCACTCAACTGCTCGAGATTGGGACACAGGAACAGGAGTGAGTCACTCTGCGGCTCGGGTTTGGGACACAGGAGCAGGAGGGAGTCACTCAACTACTCGAGACTGGGACACAGGGACAAGATGGAGTCACTCAACTGCTCGAGACTGGGGAACAGGAACAGGAGGGAGTCACTCAACTACTCGTGATGGGGACACAGGAACAGGAGGCAGTCACGCAACTGCTCGAGACTGGGACACAGGACCGGGAAGGTGTCACTCAACTGCTTGAGACTGGGCGACAGGAACAGGAGGGAGTCAGTCAACTGCTCGAGACTGGGACATAGGGACAGGAGGGAGTCAGTCAACTGCTCAGACTGGGACACAGGAACATGAGGCAGTTACTGAACTGCTCCAGACTGGGACACAGGAACAGGAGGGACGTAACTCAACTGCTCGAGACTGGGACAACAGGACAGGAGTGAGTCATTCAACTACTCGAGACTGGGACACAGGGACAGAAAGCAGTCACACAACCGCTCGAGTTTGGGCCACAGGAACTCGAAGTCGTCATTCAACTGCTCGAGACAGGGACACAGGAATAGGAGGCAGTCACTTAACTGGTCGAGACTGGGACACAGGAACAGGAGGGAGTCAGTCAACTGCTCGAGACTGGGACACAGGGACAGGACGGAGTTACTCAACTGCTCGAGACTGGGACACAGGAACAGGAGGCAGTCACTCAACTGCTCGAGACTGGGAAACAGGAACAGGAGGGAGTCAGTCAACTGCTCGACACTGGGACACAGGAACAGGAGGGAGTCAGTCAACTGCTCGAGTCTGGGTCACAGGAACATGAGGGATTCATTCAATTGCTCGAGACTGGGACACAGGAACTGGAGGGAATCATTCAACTGTTCGAGCATGGGACACAGGAACACGAGGGAATCACTTAACTGCTTGAGATAGAGAAACAGGAACTGGAGGCAGTCACTCAACTGCTCGAGACTGGGACACCGGAACCGGAGGGAGTTACTCAACTGCTCGATACTGGGAGACAGGAACAGGAGGGAGTCACTCAACTACTCGATACTGGGACACAGGAACAGGATGGAGTCACTCAATTGCTCGATACAGGGACACAGGAACAGGAGGGAGTCATTCAACTGCTCGAGGCTGGGACAACAGGACAGGAGTGAGTCAGTTAACTGCTCGACATTGGTAAACAGGAACAGGAGGGAGTCATTTAACTGCTCTAGACTGGGACAACAGGACAGGAGGGTGTCACTCAACCGCTCGATTAGGGGACACAGGAACAGGAGTGGGTCACTCTGCCACTCGAGTTTGGGCTACAGGAACAGGAAGTAGTCACTCAACAGCTCTAGACTGGGACAAAGGAGCAGGAGGGAGTCACTCAACTGCTCTAGACTGGCACACCAAAGCAGCAGGGAGTCACTCAACTGCTCGAGACTGGATCACAGGAACAGGAGTTAGTCATTCCACTGCACGAAACTGGAACACAGGAACAGGAGAGTCATTCACCTGCTCGAGAATGGGACACAGGAACAGGAGGCAGTCACTCAACTGCTCGAGACTGGGGAACAGGAACAGGAGGCAGTTACACAACTGCTCGAGATGTGGACACAGGAACAGGAGGTAGTCACGCAACTGCTCAGGACTGGGACACAGGAACCGGAAGGTGTCACTCAACTGCTTGAGACTGGGCGACAGGAACAGGAGATCGTCATTCAACTGCTCGAGACTGGAACACAGGAACAGGAGGGAGTCATTCAACTGCTCGAGTCTGGGACACAGGAACAGGAGGGAGTTACTCAACTGCTCGAGACTGGGACACAGGGACAGGAGGGAGTCAGTCAACTGCTCGAACTGGGACACAGGAACAGGAGGCAGTCACTCAACTGCTCGAGACTGGGAAACAGGAACAGGAGGCAGTTACACAACTGCTCGAGATGGGGACACAGGAACAGGAGGGAGTCACTCAACTGCTCGAGACTGGGAAACAGGAACAGGAGGCAGTTACACAACTGCTTGAGATGGGTGACAAAAACAGGAGGCAGTCAGTCAACTGCTCGAGACTGGGACATAGGGACAGGAGCGAGTCACGCAACCGCTCGAGACTGGGACACAGGAACAGGAGGGAGTCACTCAACCGCTCGAGACTGGACAGGAACAGGAGGGAGTCACTCAATTGCTCGAGACTGGGACACAGGAACAGGAGGGAGTCACTCTATTGCTCGAGACTGGGACACAGGAACAGGAGGGAGTCACTCAATTGCTCGAGACTGGGTCACAGGAACAGGACGCAGTCATTCCACTGCATGAGACTGGAACACGACAGGTGGGAGTCATTCAACTGCTCGAGACTGGGACACAGGTACAGGAGCGAGTTACTCAACTAGTCTAGACTGGGTCACAGGAACAGGAGGGAATCAGTCAACTGCTCGAGTCTGGGTCACAGGAACAGGAGGGAGTCATTCAACTGCTCGAGTCTGGGACACAGGAACAGGAGGGAGTCAGTCAACTGCTCGAGACTGGGAAACAGGAACAGAAGGCAGTCACTCAATTGCTGGAGACTGGGACACAGGAACAGGAGGCAGTCACTCAAACGCTCGAGTCTGGTAAACAGGTTCAGGAGATCGTCATTCAACTGCTCGAGACTGGAACACAGGAACAGGAGGGAGTCATTCAACTGCTCGAGACTGGGACACAGGGACAGGAGGGAGTCAGTCAACTGCTCGAACTGGGACACAGGAACAGGAGGCAGTGACTCAACTGCTCGAGACTGGGAAGCAGGAACAGGAGTGAGTCAGTCAACTGCTCGAGACTGGGACACAGGAACAGGAGGGAGTCACTCAACCGCTCGAGACTGGGACACAGGAACAGGAGGCAGTCATTCAATTGCTCGAAACTGGGACACAGGAACTGGAGGGAATCATTCAACTGCTCGAGCCTGGGACACAGGAACACGAGGGAATCACTTAACTGCTTGAGATAGAGAAACAGGAACAGGAGGCAGTCACTCAACTGCTCGAGACTGGGACAGAGGAACCGGAGGGAGTTCCTCATCTGCTTGATACTGGGAGACAGGAACAGGAGGGTGTCACTCAACTACTCGATACTGGGACACAGGAACAGGAGGGAGTCAGTTAACTGCTCGACATTGGGAAACAAGAACAGGAGGGAGTCATTCAGCTGCTCGAGGCTGGGACAACAGGACAGGAGGGGGTCACTCCACTGCTCGATATTGGGACACAGGAACAGGAGTGAATCACTCTGCCACTCGAGTTTGGGCCACAGGAACAGGAAGTAGTCACTCAACAGCTCTAGACTGGGACACAGGAGCAGGAGGGAGTCACTCAACTGCTCTAGACTGGCACACCAAAGCAGCAGGGAGTCACTCAACTGCTCGAGACTGGATGACAGGAACATGAGGTAGTCACGCAACTGCTCGAGACTGGGACACAGGGACAGGAGGGAGTCATTCAACTGCTCGAGACTGGGTCACAGGAACAGGAGGGAGTCAGTCAACTGTTCGAGACTGGGTCACAGGAACAGGAGGGGGTCACTCAACTGCTCGAGATTGGGACACAGGAACAGGAGTGAGTCACTCTGCGGCTCGGGTTTGGGACACAGGAGCAGGAGGGAGTCACTCAACTACTCGAGACTGGGACCCAGGAACAGGAGGGAGTCACTCAACTGCTCGAGTCTGGATGACAGGAACATGAGGTAGTCACGCAACTGCTCGAGACTGGGACACAGGGACAGGAGGGAGTCATTCAACTGCTCGAGACTGGGTCACAGGAACAGGAGGGAGTCAGTCAACTGTTCGAGACTGGGTCACAGGAACAGGAGGGGGTCACTCAACTGCTCGAGATTGGGACACAGGAACAGGAGTGAGTCACTCTGCGGCTCGGGTTTGGGACACAGGAGCAGGAGGGAGTCACTCAACTACTCGAGACTGGGACACAGGGACAAGATGGAGTCATTCAACTGCTCGAGACTTGGACACAGGAACAGGAGGCAGTCACTCAACTGCTCGAGACTGGGGAACAGGAACAGGAGGGAGTCACTCAACTACTCGAGACTGGGACACAGGAACAGGAGGTAGTCACGCAACTGCTCGAGACTGGGACACAGGACCGGGAAGGTGCCACTCAACTGCTTGAGACTGGGCGACAGGAACAGGAGATTGTCATTCAACTGCTCGAGACTGGAACACAGTAACAGGAGGGAGTCATTCAACTGCTCGAGTCTGGGACACAGGAACAGGAGGGAGTTACTCAACTGCTCGAGACTGGGACACAGGGACAGGAGGGAGTCAGTCAACTGCTCGAACTGGGACACAGGAACAGGAGGCAGTCACTTAACTGCTCGAGACTGGGAAGCAGGAACAGGAGTGAGTCAGTCAACTGCTCGAGACTGGGACCCAGGAACAGGAGGGAGTCACTCAACCGCTCGAGACTGGGACACAGGAACAGGAGGCAGTCATTCAATTGCTCGAGACTGGGACACAGGAAGAGGAGGGAGTCATTCAACTGCTCGAGACTGTGGCACAGGAACAGGAGGGAGTCACTCAACTGCTCGAGACTGGGATACAGGAACAGGAGGGAGTCATTAAACTGCTCAAGACTGGTTCACAGGAACAAGAGGGAGTCAGTCAACTGCTCGAGACTGGGACAAAGGAACAGGGGAGAGTCAGTCAACTGCTCGAGACTGGGACACAGGAACAAGAGGGGGTCACTCAACTGCTCGAGATTGGGACACAGGAACAGGAGTGAGTCATTTAACTGCTCTAGACTGGGACAACAGGACAGTGAGGGAGTCAGTTAACTGTTCGAGCCTGGGAAACAGGAACATGAGGGGGTCACTCAACTGCTCGAGATTGGGACACAGGAACAGGAGTGAGTCACTCTGCGGCTCGGGTTTGGGACACAGGAGCAGGAGGGAGTCACTCAACTACTCGAGACTGGGACACAGGGACAAGATGGAGTCACTCAACTGCTCGAGACTGGGGAACAGGAACAGGAGGCAGTCACTCAACTACTCGTGATGGGGACACAGGAACAGGAGGCAGTCACGCAACTGCTCGAGACTGGGACACAGGACCGGGAAGGTGTCACTCAACTGCTTGAGACTGGGCGACAGGAACAGGAGGGAGTCAGTCAACTGCTCGAGACTGGGACATAGGGACAGGAGGGAGTCAGTCAACTGCTCAGACTGGGACACAGGAACATGAGGCAGTTACTGAACTGCTCCAGACTGGGACACAGGAACAGGAGGGACGTAACTCAACTGCTCGAGACTGGGACAACAGGACAGGAGTGAGTCATTCAACTACTCGAGACTGGGACACAGGGACAGAAAGCAGTCACACAACCGCTCGAGTTTGGGCCACAGGAACTCGAAGTCGTCATTCAACTGCTCGAGACAGGGACACAGGAATAGGAGGCAGTCACTTAACTGGTCGAGACTGGGACACAGGAACAGGAGGGAGTCAGTCAACTGCTCGAGACTGGGACACAGGGACAGGACGGAGTTACTCAACTGCTCGAGACTGGGACACAGGAACAGGAGGCAGTCACTCAACTGCTCGAGACTGGGAAACAGGAACAGGAGGGAGTCAGTCAACTGCTCGACACTGGGACACAGGAACAGGAGGGAGTCAGTCAACTGCTCGAGTCTGGGTCACAGGAACATGAGGGATTCATTCATTTGCTCGAGACTGGGACACAGGAACTGGAGGGAATCATTCAACTGTTCGAGCATGGGACACAGGAACACGAGGGAATCACTTAACTGCTTGAGATAGAGAAACAGGAACTGGAGGCAGTCACTCAACTGCTCGAGACTGGGACACCGGAACCGGAGGGAGTTACTCAACTGCTCGATACTGGGAGACAGGAACAGGAGGGAGTCACTCAACTACTCGATACTGGGACACAGGAACAGGATGGAGTCACTCAATTGCTCGATACAGGGACACAGGAACAGGAGGGAGTCATTCAACTGCTCGAGGCTGGGACAACAGGACAGGAGTGAGTCAGTTAACTGCTCGACATTGGTAAACAGGAACAGGAGGGAGTCATTTAACTGCTCTAGACTGGGACAACAGGACAGGAGGGTGTCACTCAACCGCTCGATTAGGGGACACAGGAACAGGAGTGGGTCACTCTGCCACTCGAGTTTGGGCTACAGGAACAGGAAGTAGTCACTCAACAGCTCTAGACTGGGACAAAGGAGCAGGAGGGAGTCACTCAACTGCTCTAGACTGGCACACCAAAGCAGCAGGGAGTCACTCAACTGCTCGAGACTGGATCACAGGAACAGGAGTTAGTCATTCCACTGCACGAAACTGGAACACAGGAACAGGAGAGTCATTCACCTGCTCGAGAATGGGACACAGGAACAGGAGGCAGTCACTCAACTGCTCGAGACTGGGGAACAGGAACAGGAGGCAGTTACACAACTGCTCGAGATGTGGACACAGGAACAGGAGGTAGTCACGCAACTGCTCGAGACTGGGACACAGGAACCGGAAGGTGTCACTCAACTGCTTGAGACTGGGCGACAGGAACAGGAGATCGTCATTCAACTGCTCGAGACTGGAACACAGGAACAGGAGGGAGTCATTCAACTGCTCGAGTCTGGGACACAGGAACAGGAGGGAGTTACTCAACTGCTCGAGACTGGGACACAGGGACAGGAGGGAGTCAGTCAACTGCTCGAACTGGGACACAGGAACAGGAGGCAGTCACTCAACTGCTCGAGACTGGGAAACAGGAACAGGAGGCAGTTACACAACTGCTCGAGATGGGGACACAGGAACAGGAGAGAGTCACTCAACTGCTCGAGACTGGGAAACAGGAACAGGAGGCAGTTACACAACTGCTTGAGATGGGTGACAAAAACAGGAGGCAGTCAGTCAACTGCTCGAGACTGGGACATAGGGACAGGAGCGAGTCACGCAACCGCTCGAGACTGGGACACAGGAACAGGAGGGAGTCACTCAACCGCTCGAGACTGGACAGGAACAGGAGGGAGTCACTCTATTGCTCGAGACTGGGACACAGGAACAGGAGGGAGTCACTCAATTGCTCGAGACTGGGTCACAGGAACAGGACGCAGTCATTCCACTGCATGAGACTGGAACACGACAGGTGGGAGTCATTCAACTGCTCGAGACTGGGACACAGGCACAGGAGCGAGTTACTCAACTAGTCTAGACTGGGTCACAGGAACAGGAGGGAATCAGTCAACTGCTCGAGTCTGGGTCACAGGAACAGGAGGGAGTCATTCAACTGCTCGAGTCTGGGACACAGGAACAGGAGGGAGTCAGTCAACTGCTCGAGACTGGGAAACAGGAACAGAAGGCAGTCACTCAATTGCTGGAGACTGGGAGACAGGAACAGGAGGCAGTCACTCAAACGCTCGAGTCTGGTAAACAGGTTCAGGAGATCGTCATTCAACTGCTCGAGACTGGAACACAGGAACAGGAGGGAGTTATTCAACTGCTCGAGACTGGGACAAAGGGACAGGAGGGAGTCAGTCAACTGCTCGAACTGGGACACAGGAACAGGAGGCAGTGACTCAACTGCTCGAGACTGGGAAGCAGGAACAGGAGTGAGTCAGTCAACTGCTCGAGACTGGGACACAGGAACAGGAGGGAGTCACTCAACCGCTCGAGACTGGGACACAGGAACAGGAGGCAGTCATTCAATTGCTCGAAACTGGGACACAGGAACTGGAGGGAATCATTCAACTGCTCGAGCCTGGGACACAGGAACAGGAGGGAATCACTTAACTGCTTGAGATAGAGAAACAGGAACAGGAGGCAGTCACTCAACTGCTCGAGACTGGGACAGAGGAACCGGAGGGAGTTCCTCATCTGCTTGATACTGGGAGACAGGAACAGGAGGGTGTCACTCAACTACTCGATACTGGGACACAGGAACAGGAGGGAGTCAGTTAACTGCTCGACATTGGGAAACAAGAACAGGAGGGAGTCATTCAGCTGCTCGAGGCTGGGACAACAGGACAGGAGGGGGTCACTCAACTGCTCGATATTGGGACACAGGAACAGGAGTGAATCACTCTGCCACTCGAGTTTGGGCCACAGGAACAGGAAGTAGTCACTCAACAGCTCTAGACTGGGACACAGGAGCAGGAGGGAGTCACTCAACTGCTCTAGACTGGCACACCAAAGCAGCAGGGAGTCACTCAACTGCTCGAGACTGGATGACAGGAACAGGAGGTAGTCATTCCACTGCACGAAACTGGAACACAGGAACAGGAGAGAGTCATTCACCTGCTCGAGACTGGGACACAGGAACAGGAGGCAGTCACTCAACTGCTCGAGACTGGGACACAGGGACAGGAGGGAGTCATTCAACTGCTCGAGACTGGGTCACAGGAACAGGAGGGAGTCAGTCAACTGTTCGAGACTGGATCACAGGAACAGGAGGGGGTCACTCAACTGCTCGAGATTGGGACACAGGAACAGGAGTGAGTCACTCTGCGGCTCCGGTTTGGGACACAGGAGCAGGAGGGAGTCACTCAACTACTCGAGACTGGGACACAGGGACAAGATGGAGTCATTCAACTGCTCGAGACTTGGACACAGGAACAGGAGGCAGTCACTCAACTGCTCGAGACTGGGGAACAGGAACAGGAGGGAGTCACTCAACTACTCGAGACTGGGACACAGGAACAGGAGGTAGTCACGCAACTGCTCGAGACTGCGACACAGGACCGGGAAGGTGCCACTCAACTGCTTGAGACTGGGCGACAGGAACAGGAGATTGTCATTCAACTGCTCGAGACTGGAACACAGGAACAGGAGGGAGTCATTCAACTGCTCGAGTTGGGGACACAGGAACAGGAGGTAGTCACGCAACTGCTCGAGACTGGGACACAGGACCGGGAAGGTGTCACTCAACTGCTGGAGACTGGGCGACAGGAACAGGAGGGAGTCAGTCAACTGCTCGAGACTGGGACACAGGAACATGAGGCAGTTACTGAACTGCTCAAGACTGGGACACAGGAACAGGAGGGAGTCACTCAACTGCTCGAGATTGGGACAACAGGAACAGGAGGGAGTCATTCAACTGCTCGAGACTGTGGCACAGGAACATGAGGGTGTCACTCAACAGCTCGAGACTGGGACACAGGAACAGGAGGGAGTCATTAAACTGCTCGAGACTGGGACACAGGAACAGGAGGGAGTCATGTAACTGCTCGAGACTGGGTCACAGGAACAGAAGGCAGTTACTTAACTGCTCGAGACTGGGACACAGGAACAGGAGGGAGTCATGTAACTGCTCGAGACTGGGTCAAAGGAACAGGAGGCAGTCATTCCTCTGCACGAAACTGGAACACAGTTCCAGGAGGGAGTCATTCAACTGCTCAAGTCTGGGACACAGGGACAGGCGGCAGTCAGGCAACTGCTCGAGTTTGCGTCACAGGATCAGGAGACAGTCACTCATTTGCTCGAGACTGGGACACAGGAAGAGGAGGGAGTCATTCAACTGCTCGAGACTGTGGCACAGGAACAGGAGGGAGTCACTCAACTGCTCGAGACTGGGACACAGGAACAGGAGGGAGTCATTAAACTGCTCAAAACTGGGACACAGGAACAAGAGGGAGTCAGTCAACTGCTCGAGACTGGGACAAAGGAACAGGGGAGAGTCAGTCAACTGCTCGAGACTGGGACACAGGAACAGGTTGGAGGCTTTCAACTGCTCGAGACTGGGACACAGGAACAGGAGGGAGTCAGTCAACTGCTCGAGACTGGGTCACAGGAACAGGCGGCAGTCACACAACTGCTCGAGACTGGGAAACAGGAACAGGAGGGAGTCAGTCAACAGCTCGAGTCTGAGACACAGGAACAGGAGGGAGTCACTCAACTGCTCGAGACTGGGACACAGGAATAGGAGGGAGTCATTAAACTGCTCAAGACTGGGACACATGAACAAGAGGTAGTCAGTCAACTGCTCGAGACTGGGACAAAGGAACAGGGGAGAGTCAGTCAACTGCTCGAGACTGGGACACAGGAACAGAAGGCAGCCACTTAACTGCTCGAGACTGGGACACAGGAACAGGAGGGAGTCACTCAACTGCTCCAGTCTGGGTCACAGGAACAGGAGGGATTCATTCAACTGCTCGAGACTGGGACAACAGGACAGGAGTGAGTCATTCAACTATTCGAGACTGGGACATAGGAACAGGAGGCAGTCATTCAACTTCTCGAGACTGGGACACAGGAACTGGAGGGAATCATTCAACTGCTCTAGCCTGGGACACAGGAACAGGAGGGAATCACTTAATTGCGTGAGATTGGGAAACAGGAACAGGAGGCAGTCACTAAACTGCTTGAGACTGGGTCACAGGAACAGGAGGGAGTCACTCAACTGCTCGATACTGGGAGACAGGAACAGGAGGGAGTCACTCAACTACTCGATACTGGGACACAGGAACAGGAAGGAGTCATTCAACTGCTCGAGGCTGGGACAACAGGACAGGAGGGAGTCAGTCCACTGCTCGAGCCTGGGAAACAGGAACAGGAGGGGGTCACTCTACTGCTCGACATTGGGACACAGGAACAGGAGTGAGTCATTTAACTGCTCGAGACTGGGACAACAGGACAGGAGGGAGTCAGTTAACTGTTCGAGTCTGGGAATCAGGAACAGGAGGGGGTCACTCAACTGCTCGAGATTGGGACACAGGAACAGGAGTGAGTCACTCTGCGGCTCGGGTTTGGGACACAGGAGCAGGAGGGAGTCACTCAACTACTCGAGACTGGGACACAGGGACAAGATGGAGTCATTCAACTGCTCGAGACTGGGACACATGAACAGGAGGCAGTCACTCAACAGCTCGAGACTGGGGAACAGGAACAGGAGGGAGTCACTCAACTGCTCGAGATGGGGACACAGGAACAGGAGGTAGTCACGCAACTGCTCGAGACTGGGACACAGGACCGGGAAGATGTCTCTCAACTGCTTGAGACTGGGTTACAGGAACAGGAGAGAGTCAGTCAACTGCTCGAGACTGCGACATAGGGACAGGAGGGAGTCAGTCAACTGCTCAGACTGGGACAACAGGACAGGAGTGAGTCATTCAACTATTCGAGACTGGGTCATAGGAACAGGAGGGAGTCAGTCAACTGCACGAGACTGGAACACAGGAACAGGAGGGAGTCATTCAACTGCTCGAGTCTGGGTCACAGGAACAGGAGGGATTCATTCAACTGCTCGAGACTGGGAAACAGGAACAGGAGGCAGTCTCTCAACTGCTCGAGACTGGGAAACAGGAACAGGAGGGAGTCAGTCAACTGCTCGAACAGGGACACAGGAACAGGAGGCAGTCTCTCAACTGCTCGAGAATGGAAACAGGAACAGGAGTTAGTCAGTCAACTGCTCGAGACTGGGACACAGGAACAGGAGGGAGTCACTCAACTGCTCGAGTCTGGGTCACAGGAACAGAGGGATTCATTCAACTGCTCGAGTCTGGGACGAAGGAACAGGAGGGAGACATTCAACTACTCGAGACTGGGACACAGGGACAAGATGGAGTCATTCAACTGCTCGAGACTGGGACACAGGAACAGGAGGCAGTCACTCAACTGCTCGAGACTTGGAAACAGGAACAGGAGGGAGTCACTCAACTGCTCGAGATGTGGACACAGGAACAGGAGGTAGTCACGCAACTGCTCGAGAGTGGGACACAGGACCGGGAAGGTGTCACTCAACTGCTTGACACTGGGTGACCGGAACAGGAGGGAGTCAGTCAACTGCTCGAGACTGGAACATAGGGACAGGAGGGAGTCAGTCAACTGCTCGAGACTGGGACACAGGAACATGAGGCAGTTACTGAACTGCTCCAGACTGGGACACAGGAACAGGAGGGAGTGTTTCAACTGCTCTAGACTGGGACAACAGGACAGGAGTGATTCATTCAACTACTCGAGACTGGGACACAGGGTCAGGAGTGAGTCATTCAACTACTCGAGACTGGGACACAGGGACAGGAAGCAGTCACACAACCGCTCGTGTTTGGGCCACAGGAACTCGAAGTCGTCATTCAAATGCTTGAGACTGGGACACAAGAGCAGGAGGGTGTCATTTAACTGCTCGAGTCTGGGACACAGGACCAGGAGGGAGTTACTCAACTGCTCGAGACTGGGACACAGGGACTGGAGGGAGTCAGTCAACTGCTCGAGACTGGGACACAGGAACAGGAGGCAGTCACTCAACCGCTCGAGACTGGGAAACAGGAACAGGAGGGAGTTAACTGCTCGAGACTGGGACACAGGGACAGGAGGGAGTCAGTCATATGCTCGAGACTGGGACACAGGAACAGGAGGCAGTCACTCAACTGCTCGAGACTTGGAAACAGGAACAGGAGGGAGTGAGTCAACGGCTCGAGTCTGGGTCACTGGAACAGGAGGGATTCATTCAACTGCTCGGGACTGTGACACAATAACAGGAGGGAATCACTAAACTGCTTGAGATCGAGAAACTGGAACTGGAGGGAATCATTCAACTGCTCGAGCCTGGGACACAGGAACAGGAGGGAATCACTTAACTGCTTGAGATAGAGAAACAGGAACAGGAGGCAGTCACTCAACTGCTCGAGACTGGGAGACAGGAACAGGAGGGAGTCACTCAACTACTCGATACTGGGACACAGGAACAGGATGGAGTCACTCAATTGCTCGATACAGGGACACAGGAACAGGAGGGAGTCATTCAACTGCTCGAGGCTGGGACAACAGGACAGGAGGGAGTCAGTTAACTGCTCGACATTGGGAAACAGGAACAGGAGGGAGTCATTCAACTGCTCTAGACTGGGACATCAGGACAGGAGGGGGTCACTCAACTGCTCGATATTGGGACACAGGAACAGGAGTGAGTCACTCTGCCACTCGAGTTTGGGCCACAGGAACAGGAAGTAGTCACTCAACAGCTCTAGACTGGTACACAGGAGCAGGAGGGAGTCACTCAACTGCTCGAGACTGGGACACAGGAACAGGAGGCAGTCACTCAACTGCTCGAGACTGGGCAACAGAACAGGAGGGAGTCACTCAACTGCTCGAGATGGGGACACAGGAACAGGAGGTAGTCACGCAACTGCTCGAGACTGGGACACAGGACCGGGAAGGTGTCTCTCATCTACTTGAGATGGGTGACAGGAACAGGAGGCAGTCAGTCAACTGCTGGAGACTGGGATATAGGGACAGGAGAGAGTCAGTCAACTGCTCAGACTGGGACACAGGAGCAGGAGGGAGTCACTCAACCGCTCGAGACGGGGAAACAGGAATAGGAATGAGTCACTCAATTGCTCGAGACTGGGACACAGGAACAGGAGGGAGTCATTGAATTGCTCGAGACTGGGTCACAGGAACAGGACGCAGTCATCCCACTGCTTCAGACTGGGAAACAGGAACAGGAGGGAGTCACGCAACTGCTCGAGTTTGGGACACAGGAACAGGAGTGAGTCATTGAACTGCTCTAGACTGGGACAACAGGACAGGAGGGAGCCACTCAACGTTTGGAGCCTGGGACACAGGAACAGGAGTGAGTCACTCTGCGGCTCGGGTTTGGGCCACAGGAAGAGGAAGTAGTCACTCAACCGGTCTAGACTGGGACACAGGAGCAGGACGGAGTCACTCAACTGCTCTAGATTGGGACACCGGAGCAGGAGGGAGTAACTCAACTGCTCGAGACTGAATCACAGGAACAGGAGGTAGTCATTCCAATGCACGAAACTGGAACACAGCAACAGGAGAGAGTCATTCACCTGCTCGAGTCTGGGACGAAGGAACAGGAGGGAGTCATTCAACTACTCGAGACTGGGACACAGGGACAGGATGGAGTCATTCAACTGCTCGAGATGGGGACACAGGAACAGGAGGTAGTCACGCAACTGCTCGAGACAGGGAAACAGGAACAGGAGGGAGTCACGCAACTGCTCGAGTTTGGGACACAGGAACAGGAGTGAGTCATTGAACTGCTCTAGACTGGGACAACAGGACAGGAGGGAGCCACTCAACTTTTGGAGCCTGGGACACAGGAACAGGAGTGAGTCACTCTGCGGCTCGGGTTTGGGCCACAGGAAGAGGAAGTAGTCACTCAACCGGTCTAGACTGGGACACAGGAGCAGGACGGAGTCACTCAACTGCTCTAGATTGGGACACCGGAGCAGGAGGGAGTAACTCAACTGCTCGAGACTGAATCACAGGAACAGGAGGTAGTCATTCCAATGCACGAAACTGGAACACAGCAACAGGAGAGAGTCATTCACCTGCTCGAGTCTGGGACGAAGGAACAGGAGGGAGTCATTCAACTACTCGAGACTGGGACACAGGGACAGGATGGAGTCATTCAACTGCTCGAGATGGGGACACAGGAACAGGAGGTAGTCACGCAACTGCTCGAGACAGGGAAACAGGAACAGGAGGGAGTCACTCAACTGCTCGAGAAGGGGACACAGGAACAGGAGGTAGTCACGCAACTCCTCGAGACTGGGACACAGGACCGGGAAGGTGTCACTCAACTGCTTGAGACTGGGTGACAGGAACAGGAGGGAGTCAGTCAACTGCTCGAGACTGGGACATAGGGACAGGAGGGAGTCAGTCAACTGCTCAGACTGGGACACAGGAGCAGGAGGGAGTCACTCAACCGCTCGGGACTGGGACACAGGAACAGGAGGGAGTCACTCAACTGCTCGAGACTGGGACAACAGGACAGGAGTGAGTCATTCAACTACTCGAGACTGGGACACAGGGACAGGAGTGAGTCATTCAACTGCTCGAGACTGGGACACAGGGACAGGAAGCAGTCACACAACCGCTCGAGTTTGGGCCACAGGAACTCGAAGTCGACATTCTACTGCTCGAGACTGGGACACAGGAACAGGAGGCAGTCACTCAACTGGTCGAGACTGGGACACAGGATCAGGATGGATTCATTCAACTGCTCCAGACTGGGACACAGGAATAGGAGGCAGTCACTCAACTGCTCGAGACTGGGACACAGGAACCGGAGGGAGTCACTCAACTACTCGATACTGGGACACAGGAACAGGAGGGAGTCATTCAACTGCTCGAGGCTGGGACAGCAGGACAGGAGGGAGTCAGTTAACTGCTCGACATTGGGAAACAGGAACAGGAGGGAGTCACTCAACAGCTCTCGACTGGGACACAGGAGCAGGAGGGAGTCACTCAACTACTCTAGACTGGCACACCAAAGCAGCAGGTAGTCACTCAACCGCTCGAGACTGGATCACAGGAACAGGAGGTAGTCATTCCATTGCACGAAACTGGAACACAGGAACAGGAGAGAGTCATTCACCTGATCGAGACTGGGACACAGGAACAGGAGGCAGTCACTCAACTGCTCGAGACTGGGAAACAGGAACAGGAGGGAGTCACTCAACTGCTCGAGATGGGGACACAGGAACAGGAGGTAGTCACGCAACTGCTCGACACTGGGACACAACCGGGAAGGTGTCACTCAACTGCTTGAGATGGGTGACAGGAACAGGAGGCAGTCAGTCAACTGCTCGAGACTGGGACATAGGGACAGGAGGGAGTCAGTCAACTGCTCGAGACTGGGACACAGGAACAGGAGGCAGTCACTCAACCGCTCGAGACTGGGAAACCGGAACAGGAGGGAGTTACTCAACTGCTCGAGACTGGGACACAGGGACAGGAGGGAGTCAGTCATATGCTCGAGACTGGGACACAGGAACAGGAGGCAGTCACTCAACTGCTCGAGACTTGGAAACAGGAACAGGAGGGAGTGAGTCAACGGCTCGAGTCTGGGTCACTGGAACAGGAGGGATTCATTCAACTGCTCGGGACTGGGACACAATAACAGGAGGGAATCACTTAACTGCTTGAGATCGAGAAACAGGAACTGGAGGGAATCATTCAACTGCTCGAGCCTGGGACACAGGAACAGGAGGGAATCACTTAACTGCTTGAGATAGAGAAACAGGAACAGGAGGCAGTCACTCAACTGCTCGAGACTGGGAGACAGGAACAGGAGGGAGTCACTCAACTACTCGATACTGGGACACAGGAACAGGATGGAGTCACTCAATTGCTCGATACAGGGACACAGGAACAGGAGGGAGTCATTCAACTGCTCGAGGCTGGGACAACAGGACAGGAGGGAGTCAGTTAACTGCTCGACATTGGGAAACAGGAACAGGAGGGAGTCATTCAACTGCTCTAGACTGGGACATCAGGACAGGAGGGGGGTCACTCAACTGCTCGATATTGGGACACAGGAACAGGAGTGAGTCACTCTGCCACTCGAGGTTGGGCCACAGGAACAGGAAGTAGTCACTCAACAGCTCTAGACTGGGACACAGGAGCAGGAGGGAGTCACTCAACTGCTCGAGACTGGGACACAGGAACAGGAGGCAGTCACTCAACTGCTCGAGACTGGGCAACAGAACAGGAGGGAGTCACTCAACTGCTCGAGATGGGGACACAGGAACAGGAGGTAGTCACGCAACTGCTCGAGACTGGGACACAGGACCGGGAAGGTGTCTCTCATCTACTTGAGATGGGTGACAGGAACAGGAGGCAGTCAGTCAACTGCTGGAGACTGGGACATAGGGACAGGAGGGAGTCAGTCAACTGCTCGAGACTGGGACACAGGAACAGGAGGCAGTCACTCAACCGCTCGAGACTGGGAAACCGGAACAGGAGGGAGTTACTCAACTGCTCGAGACTGGGACACAGGGACAGGAGGGAGTCAGTCATATGCTCGAGACTGGGACACAGGAACAGGAGGCAGTCACTCAACTGCTCGAGACTTGGAAACAGGAACAGGAGGGAGTGAGTCAACGGCTCGAGTCTGGGTCACTGGAACAGGAGGTATTCATTCAACTGCTCGGGACTGGGACACAATAACAGGAGGGAATCACTTTCCTGCTTGAGATCGAGAAACAGGAACTGGAGGGAATCATTCAACTGCTCGAGCCTGGGACACAGGAACAGGAGGGAATCACTTAACTGCTTGAGATAGAGAAACAGGAACAGGAGGCAGTCACTCAACTGCTCGAGACTGGGAGACAGGAACAGGAGGGAGTCACTCAACTACTCGATACTGGGACACAGGAACAGGATGGAGTCACTCAATTGCTCGATACAGGGACACAGGAACAGGAGGGAGTCATTCAACTGCTCGAGGCTGGGACAACAGGACAGGAGGGAGTCAGTTAACTGCTCGACATTGGGAAACAGGAACAGGAGGGAGTCATTCAACTGCTCTAGACTGGGACATCAGGACAGGAGGGGGGTCACTCAACTGCTCGATATTGGGACACAGGAACAGGAGGTAGTCACGCAACTGCTCGAGACTGGGACACAGGACCGGGAAGGTGTCTCTCATCTACTTGAGATGGGTGACAGGAACAGGAGGCAGTCAGTCAACTGCTGGAGACTGGGACATAGGGACAGGAGGGAGTCAGTCAACTGCTCGAGACTGGGACACAGGAACAGGAGGCAGTCACTCAACCGCTCGAGACTGGGAAACCGGAACAGGAGGGAGTTACTCAACTGCTCGAGACTGGGACACAGGGACAGGAGGGAGTCAGTCATATGCTCGAGACTGGGACACAGGAACAGGAGGCAGTCACTCAACTGCTCGAGACTTGGAAACAGGAACAGGAGGGAGTGAGTCAACGGCTCGAGTCTGGGTCACTGGAACAGGAGGGATTCATTCAACTGCTCGGGACTGGGACACAATAACAGGAGGGAATCACTTAACTGCTTGAGATCGAGAAACAGGAACTGGAGGGAATCATTCAACTGCTCGAGCCTGGGACACAGGAACAGGAGGGAATCACTTAACTGCTTGAGATAGAGAAACAGGAACAGGAGGCAGTCACTCAACTGCTCGAGACTGGGAGACAGGAACAGGAGGGAGTCACTCAACTACTCGATACTGGGACACAGGAACAGGATGGAGTCACTCAATTGCTCGATACAGGGACACAGGAACAGGAGGGAGTCATTCAACTGCTCGAGGCTGGGACAACAGGACAGGAGGGAGTCAGTTAACTGCTCGACATTGGGAAACAGGAACAGGAGGGAGTCATTCAACTGCTCTAGACTGGGACATCAGGACAGGAGGGGGGTCACTCAACTGCTCGATATTGGGACACAGGAACAGGAGTGAGTCACTCTGCCACTCGAGGTTGGGCCACAGGAACAGGAAGTAGTCACTCAACAGCTCTAGACTGGGACACAGGAGCAGGAGGGAGTCACTCAACTGCTCGAGACTGGGACACAGGAACAGGAGGCAGTCACTCAACTGCTCGAGACTGGGCAACAGAACAGGAGGGAGTCACTCAACTGCTCGAGATGGGGACACAGGAACAGGAGGTAGTCACGCAACTGCTCGAGACTGGGACACAGGACCGGGAAGGTGTCTCTCATCTACTTGAGATGGGTGACAGGAACAGGAGGCAGTCAGTCAACTGCTGGAGACTGGGATATAGGGACAGGAGAGAGTCAGTCAACTGCTCAGACTGGGACACAGGAGCAGGAGGGAGTCACTCAACCGCTCGAGACAGGGAAACAGGAATAGGAATGAGTCACTCAATTGCTCGAGACTGGGACACAGGAACAGGAGGGAGTCATTGAATTGCTCGAGACTGGGTCACAGGAGCAGGACGGAGTCACTCAACTGCTCCAGATTGGGACACCGGAGCAGGAGGGAGTAACTCAACTGCTCGAGACTGTATCACAGGAACAGGAGGTAGTCATTCCAATGCACGAAACTGGAACACAGCATCAGGAGAGAGTCATTCACCTGCTCGAGTCTGGGACGAAGGAACAGGAGGGAGTCATTCAACTACTCGAGACTGGGACACAGGGACAGGATGGAGTCATTCAACTGCTCGAGATGGGGACACAGGAACAGGAGGTAGTCACGCAACTGCTCGAGACTGGGAAACAGGAACAGGAGGGAGTCACTCAACTGCTCGAGAAGGGGACACAGGAACAGGAGGGAGTCAGTCAACTGCTCGAGACTGGGACACAGGAACAGGAGGGAGTCACTCAATTGCTCGAGACTGGGACACAGGAACAGGAGGGAGTCACTCAATTGCTCGAGACTGGGACACAGGAACAGGAGGGAGTCACTCAACTGCTCGAGACTGGGACAACAGGACAGGAGTGAGTCATTCAACTACTCGAGACTGGCACACAGGGACAGGAGTGAGTCATTCAACTACACGAGACTGGGACACAGGGACAGGAAGCAGTCACACAACCGCTCGAGTTTGGGCCACAGGAACTCGAAGTCGACATTCTACTGCTCGAGACTGGGACACAGGAACAGGAGGCAGTCACTCAACTGGTCGAGACTGGGACACAGGAGCAGGAGGGAATTTTTCAACTGCTCGAGTCCGGGACACAGGAACAGGAGGGAGTTACTCAACTGCTCGAAACTGGGACACAGGGACAGGAGGGGGTCAGTCAACTGCTCGAGACTGGGATACAGGAATAGGAGGCAGTCACTCAACTGCTCGAGACTGGGAAACAGGAACAGGAGGGAGTCAGTCAACTGCTCGAGACTGGGAAACAGGATCAGGATGGATTCATTCAACTGCTCCAGACTGGGACACAGGAATAGGAGGCAGTCATTCAACTGCTCGAGACTGGGACACAGGAACTGGAGGGAATCATTCAACTGCTCGAGCCTGGGACACAGGAACAGTAGGGAATCACTTAACTGCTTGAGGTAGAGAAACAGGAACAGGAGGCAGTCACTCAACTGCTCGAGACTGGGACACAGGAACCGGAGGGAGTCACTCAACTACTCGATACTGGGACACAGGAACAGGATGGAGTCACTCAATTGCTCGATACTGGGACACAGGAACAGGAGGGAGTCATTCAACTGCTCGAGGCTGGGACAGCAGGACAGGAGGGAGTCGGTTAACTGCTCGACATTGGGAAACAGGAACAGGAGGGAGTCACTCAACAGCTCTCGACTGGGACACAGGAGCAGGAGGGAGTCACTCAACTACTCTAGACTGGCACACCAAAGCAGCAGGTAGTCACTCAACCGCTCGAGACTGGATCACAGGAACAGGAGGTAGTCATTCCATTGCACGAAACTGGAACACAGGAACAGGAGAGAGTCATTCACCTGATCGACACTGGGACACAGGAACAGGAGGCAGTCACTCAACTGCTCGAGACTGGGAAACAGGAACAGGAGGGAGTCACTCAACTGCTCGAGATGGGGACACAGGAACAGGAGGTAGTCACGCAACTGCTTGAGACTGGGACACAGGACCGGGAAGGTGTCTCTCAACTGCATGAGATGGGTGACAGGAACAGGAGGCAGTCAGTCAACTGCTCGAGACTGGGACATAGGGACAGGAGAGAGTCTGTCAACTGCTCAGACTGGGACACAGGAGCAGGAGGGAGTCACTCAAAAGCTCGAGACAGGGACACAGGAACAGGAGGGAGTCACTCAATTGCTCCAGACTGGGACACAGGAACAGGAGGGAGTCACTCAATTGCTCGAGACTGGGTCACAGGAACAGGACGCAGTCATTCCACTGCTTCAGAATGGGAAACAGGAACAGGAGGGAGTCACGCAACTGCTCGAGTTTGGGACACAGGAACAGGAGTGAGTCATTGAACTGCTCTAGACTGGGACAACAGGACAGGAGGGAGTCACTCAACTGTTCGAGCCTGGGACACAGGAACAGGAGTGAGTCACTCTGCGGCTCGGGTTTGGGCCACAGGAAGAGGAAGTAGTCACTCAACTGGTCTAGAATGGGACACAGGAGCAGGAGGGAGTCACTCAACTGCTCTAGATTGGGACACCGGAGCAGGAGGGAGCAACTCAACTGCTCGAGACTGGATCACAGGAACAGGAGGTAGTCATTCCACTGCAGGAAACTGGAACACAGCAACAGGAGAGAGTCATTCACCTGCTCGAGTCTGGGACGAAGGAACAGGAGGGAGTCATTCAACTACTCGAGACTGGGACACAGGGACAGGATGGAGTCATTCAACTGCTCGAGACTGGGACACAGGAACAGGAGGCAGTCACACAACTGCTCGAGACTGGGAAACAGGAACAGGAGGGAGTCACTCAACTGCTCGAGATGGGGACACAGGAACAGGATGTAGTCACGCAACTGCTCGAGACTGGGTCACAAGACCGGGAAGGTGTCACTCAACTGCTTGAGACTGGGCGACAGGAACAGGAGGGAGTCAGTCAACTGCTCGAGACTGGGACATAGGGACAGGAGGGAGTCAGTCAACTGCTTAGACTGGGACACAGGAGCAGGAGGGAGTCACTCAACCGCTCGAGACTGGGACACAGGAACAGGACGGAGTCACTCAATTGCTCCAGACTGGGACACAGGAACAGGAGGGAGTCACTCAATTGCTCGAGACTGCGTCACAGGAACAGGACACAGTCATTCCACTGCATGAGACTGGAACACAACGACAGGAGGGAGTCATTCAACTGCTCGAGACTTGGACACAGGAACAGGAGGGAGTCATTGAACTGCTCGAGTCAGGGACACAGGAACAAGAGGGAGTCAGTCAACTGCTCGAGACTGGGACACAGGGACAGGAGGGAGTCAGTCAACTGCTCGAGACTGGGAAACAGGAACAGAAGGCAGTCACTCAATTGCTCGAGATTGGGACACAGGAACAGGAGGCAGTCACTCAACCGCTCGAGTCTGGGACACAGGTTCATGAGGCAGTCATTCAACTGCTCGAGACTGGAACACAGGAACAGGCGGGAGTCATTGAACTGCTCGAGTCTGGGACACAGGAACAGGAGGGAGTTACTCAACAGCTCGAGACTGGAACACAGGGACAGGAGGGAGTCAGTCAACTGCTCGAACTGGGACACAGGATGTGGAGGCAGTCACTCAACTGCTCGAGACTGGGAAACAGGAACAGAAGGGAGTCAGTCAACTGCTCGAGACTGGGACACAGGAACAGGAGGGAGTCACTCAACTGCTCGAGTCTGGGTCACAGGAACAGGAGGGATTCATTCAACTGCTCGAGTCTGGGACGAAGGAACAGGAGGGAGTCATTCAACTGCTTGAGACTGGGACACAGGGACAAGATTTCAACTTTAGAGTTGAAATGTTGCTACAGTGTGTTATAGATAATGATGTGCTTAAATGTTGTACCTGGAACATTAAGGGGAGCCATCTGCCAGTAGAGAGGAAAAATATACTTTCTCGTCTTAAAAAGGAGAGGGTTGATGTTGTCCTATTGCAGGAGATGCATCTTGATGACGAGGAACATTTGACGTTACAGCAGGGCGGGGTTGATCGTTTTTATTTCTCGTCTTTAAATACTAGAAGTAGGGGAGAAGCCAGAATGGACAGGAAGAATCTTCCATTTAAATTACTAGATTGTATTCGACACTCACGGGAGGATCATAATCCCCAAAGCCTTGATGCATGAGAAATAATACAGTATTTTGAATGTTTATTGCCACCACCCCACCACCCCCGCCCCCCAGCACACCCTATTAAAATCCTGGCTGATGCATTTTCCAAATTAACATAGAACATAGAATAGAACATAGAACATAGAACATAGAACATGGAGTTCAACCCTGCCAAGTGTGAGGTTGTCCATTTTGGAAGAACAAATAAGAATGCGGAATACAGGGTTAATGGTAGGGTTCTTAGTCATGTGGAGGAACAGAGGGATCTTGGGGTCTATGTACATAGATCTTTGAAGGTTGCCACTCAGGTGGATAGAGTTTGTAAGAAGGCCTATGGAGTATTATCGTTCATTAGCAGAGGGATTGAATTCAAGAGTCGTGAAGTGATGTTGCAGCTGTACAGGACTTTGGTTAGGCCACAGTTGGAGTACTGTGTGCAGTTCTGGTCGCCTCACTATAGGAAAGATGTGGAAGCTTTGGAGAGGGTGCAGAGAAGATTTACCAGGATGTTGCCTGGAATGGAGCGGAAGTCGTACGAGGATAGGTTGAGAGTTCTCGGCCTTTTCTCGTTGGAACGGCGAAGGATGAGGGGTGACTTGATAGAGGTTTATAAGATGATCAGAGGAATAGATAGAGAGGACAGTCAGAAACTTTTTCCCCAGGTACAACAGAGTGTTACAAGGGGACATAAATTTAAGGTGAAGGGTGGAAGGTATAGGGGAGATGTCAGGGGTGGGTTCTTTAGCCAGAGAGTGGTGGGGGCATGGAATGCGCTGCCCGTGGGAGTGGTGGAGTCGGAATCATTGGCGACCTTTAAGCGGCATTTGGATAGGTACATGGATGGGTACTTAATCTAGGTTAGAAGTTCGGCACAACATCGTGGGCCGAAGGGCCTGTTCTGTGCTGTATTGTTCTATGTTCTATGTTCTATGTTCTATGGAGTCATGCAACTGCTCGAGACTGGGACACAGGAACAGGAGGCAGTCACTCAACTGCTCGAGACTTGGAAATAGGAACAGGAGGGAGTCACTCAACTGCTCGAGATGGGGACACAGGAACAGGAGGTAGTTACGCAACTGCTCGAGACTGGGACACAGGACTGGGAAGGTGTCACTCAACTGCTTGACACTGGGTGAAAGGAACAGGAGGGAGTCAGTCAACTGCTCGAGACTGGGACATAGGGACAGGAGGGAGTCAGTCAACTGCTCAGACTGGGACACAGGAACATGAGGCAGTTACTGAACTGCTCCAGACTGGGACACAGGAACAGGAGGGAGTCACTCAACTGTTCGAGACTGGGACAACAGGACAGGAGTGATTCATTCAACTACTCGAGACTGGGACACAGGGTCAGGAGTGAGTCATTCAACTACTCGAGACTGGGACACAGGGACAGGAAGCAGTCACACAATCGCTCGAGTTTGGGCCACAGGAACTCGAAGTCGTCATTCAACTGCTCGAGACTGGGACACAGGAACAGGAGGCAGTCACTCAACTGGTCGAGACTGGGACACAGGAGCAGGAGGGAGTCATTCAACTGCTCGAGTCTGGGACACAGGACCAGGAGAGAGTTACTCAACTGCTCGAGACTGGGACACAGGGACAGGAGGGAGTCAGTCAACTGCTCGAGACTGGGACACAGGAACAGGAGGAAGTTACGCAACTGCTCGAGACTGGGCCACAGGGACAGGAGGGAGTCAGTCATATGCTCGAGACTGGGACACAGGAACAGGAGGCAGTCACTCAACTGCTCGAAACTGGGATACAGGAACAGGAGGGAGTCTGTCAACTGCTCGAGTCTGGGTCACAGGAACAGGATGGATTCATTCAGCTGCTCGAGACTGGGACACAGGAACAGGAGGGAATCACTTAACTGCTTGAGATAGAGAAACAGGAACTGGAGGGAATCATTCAACTGCTCGCGCCTGGGACACAGGAACAGGAGGGAATCACTTAACTGCTTGAGATAGAGAAACAGGACCAGGAGGGAGTCAGTCAACTGCTCAAGACTGGGACACAGGGACAGGAGGGAGTCAGTCAACTGCTCGAGACTGGGAAACAGCAACAGAAGGCAGTCACTCAATTGCTCGAGACTGGGACACAGGAACAGGAGGCAGTCACTCAATTGCTCGAGACTGGGACACAGGAACAGGAGGCAGTCATTCAACTGCTCGAGACTGGAACACAGGAACAGGAGGGAGTCATTGAACTGCTCGAGACTGGGACACAGGAACAGGAGCGGGTTGCGCAACTGCTCGAGACTGGAACACAGGGACAGGAGGGAGTCAGTCAACTGCTCGAACTGGGACACAGGAACAGGAGGCAGTCACTCAACTGCTCGAGACTGGGAAACAGGAACAGGAGGGAGTCAGTCAACTGCTCGAGACTGGGACACAGGAACAGGAGGGATTCATTCAACTGCTCGAGTCTGGGACGAAGGAACAGGAGGGAGTCATTCAACTGCTTGAGAGTGGGACACAGGAACAGGAGGCAGTCACTCAACTGCTCGAGACTGGGAAATAGGAACAGGAGGGAGTCACTCAACTGCTCGAGATGGGGACACAGGAACAGGAGGTAGTCACGCAACTGCTCGAGACTGGGACACAGGACCGGGAAGGTGTCACTCAACTGGTGGATACTGGGTGAAAGGAACAGGAGGGAGTCAGTCAACTGCTCGAGACTGGGACAGAGAAACAGGAGGGAGTCAGTCAACTGCTCAGACTGGGACACAGGAACATGAGGCAGTAACTGAACTGCTCCAGACTAGGGCACAGGAACAGGAGGGAGTCACTCAACTGTTCGAGACTGGGACAACAGGACACGAGTGATTCATTCAACTACTCGAGACTGGGACACAGGGTCAGGAGGGAGTCATTGAACTGCTCGAGTCTGGGACACAAGAACAGGAGGGAGTCAGTCAACTGCTCGAGACTGGGACACAGGGACAGGAGGGAGTCAGTCAACTGCTCGAGACTGGGAAACAGGAACAGAAGGCAGTCACTCAATTGCTCGAGACTGGGACACAGGAACAGGAGGCAGTCACTCAACCGCTCGAGTCTGGGACACAGGTTCAGGAGGCAGTCATTCAACTGCTCGAGACTGGAACACAGGAACAGGAGGGAGTCATTGAACTGCTCGAGTCTGGGACACAGGAACAGGAGGGAGTTGCGCAACTGCTCGAGACTGGAACACAGGGACAGGAGGGAGTCAGTCAACTGCTCGAACTGGGACTCAGGAACAGGAGGCAGTCACTCAACTGCTCGAGACTGGGAAACAGGAACAGGAGAGAGTCACTCAACTGCTCGAGTCTGGGTCACAGGAACAGGAGGGATTCATTCAACTGCTCGAGTCTGGGACGAAGGAACAGGAGGGAATCATTCAACTGCTCGAGCCTGGGACACAGGAACAGGAGGGAATCACTTATCTGCTTGAGATAGAGAAACAGGAACAGGAGGCAGTCACTCAACTGCTCGAAACTGGGACACAGGAACCGGAGGGAGTTACTCAACTGCTCGATACTGGGAGACAGGAACAGGAGGGAGTCACTCAACAACTCGATACTCGGACACAGGAACAGGATGGAGTCACTCAATTGCTCGAATCTGGGACACAGGAACAGGAGGGAGTCATTCAACTGCTCGAGGCTGGGACAACAGGACAGGAGGGAGTCAGTTAACTGCTCGACATTGGGAAACATGTACAGGAGGGAGTCATTCAACTGCTCTAGACTGGGACAACAGGACAGGACGGGGTCACTCAACTGCTCGATATTGGGACGCAGGAACAGGAGTTAGCACTTTTTCCACTCGAGTTTGGGCCACAGGAACAGGAAGTAGTCACTCAACAGCTCTAGACTGGGACACAGGAGCAGGAGGGAGTCACTCAACTGTTCGAGACTGGATCACAGGAACAGGAGGTAGTCATTCCTCTGCACGAAACTGGAACACAGGAACAGGAGGCAGTCACTCAACTGCTCGAGACTGGGAAATAGGAACAGGAGGGAGTCACTCAACTGCTCGAGATGGGGACACAGGAACAGGAGGTCGTCACGCAACTGCTAGAGACTGGGTCACAGGACCGGGAAGGTGTCACTCAACTTTTTGAGACTGGGTGACACGAACAGGAGGGAGTCAGTCAACTGCTCGAGACTGGGACATAGGGACAGGAGGGAGTCAGTCAACTGCTCAGACTGGGACATAGGAACATGAGGCAGTTACTGAACTGCTCCAGACTGGGACACGGGAACAGGAGGGAGTCACTCAACTGCTCGAGACTACGACAACAGGACAGGAGTGATTCATTCAACTACTCGATACTGGGACACAGGGTCAGGAGTGAGTCATTCAACTACTCGAGACTGGGACACAGGGACAGGAAGCAGTCACACAACCGCTCGAGTTTGGGCCACAGGAACTCGAAGTCGTCATTCAACTGCTCGAGACTGGGACACAGGAACAGGAGGCAGTCACTCAACTGGTCGAGACTGGGACAAAGGAGCAGGAGGGAGTCATTCAACAACTCGAGGCTGGGACACCAGGACAGGAGGGAGTCAGTTAACTGCTCGACATTGAGAAACAGGATCAGGAGGGAGTCATTCAACTGCTCCAGACTGGGACACAGGGTCAGGAGTGAGTCATTCAACTACTCGAGACTGGGACACAGGAACAGGAGGCAGTCACTCAACTGCTCGAGACTGGGAAACAGGAACAGGAGGGAGTCAGTCAACTGCTCGAGACTGGGACACAGGAACAGGAGGCAGTCAGTCAACTGGTCGAGACTGGGACAAAGGAGCAGGAGGGAGTCATTCAACTGCTCGAGGCTGGGACAACAGGACAGGAGGGAGTCAGTTAACTGCTCGACATTGAGAAACAGGAACAGGAGGGAGTCATTCAACTGCTCCAGACTGGGACACAGGAGCAGGAGGGAGTCATTCAACTGCTCGAGTCTGGGACACAGGACCAGGAGGGAGTTACTCAACTGCTCGAAACTGGATCACAGGAACAGGAGGTAGTCATCCCACTGCACGAAACTGGAACACAGGAACAGGAGGCAGTCACTCAACTGCTCAAGACTGGGACACAGGAAAAGGAGGGAGTTACGCAACTGCTCGAGACTGGGACACAGGGACAGGAGGGAGTCAGTCATATGCTCGAGACTGGGACACAGAAACAGGAGGCAGTCACTCAACTGCTCGAGACTGGGAAACAGGAACAGGAGGGAGTCAGTCAACTGCTCGAGTCTGGGTCACAGGAACAGGAGGGATTCATTCAACTGCTCGAGACTAGGACACAGGAACAGGAGGGAATCACTTAACTGCTTGAGATAGAGAAACAGGAACTGGAGGGAATCATTCAACTGCTCGCGCCTGGGACACAGGAACAGGAGGCAGTCACTCAACTGCTCGAGACTGGGACGTAGGGACATGAGAGAGTCAGTCAACTGCTCAGACTGGGACACAGGAGCAGGAGGGAGTCACTCAACCGCTCGAGACTGGGACACAGGAACAGGACGGAGTCACTCAATTGCTCGAGACTGGGACACAGGAACAGGAGGGAGTCACTCAATTGCTCGAGACTGGGTCACAGGAACAGGACGCAGTCATTCCACTGCTTGAGACTGGGAAACAGGTTAGGAGGGAGTCACGCAACTGCTCGAGTTTGGGACACAGGAACAGGAGTGAGTCATTGAACTGCTCTAGACTGGGACAATAGGACAGGAGGGAGTCACTCAACTGTTTGAGCCTGGGACAGAGGAACAGGAGTGAGTCTCTCTGCGGCTCGGGTTTGGGCCACAGGAACAGGAAGTAGTCACTCAACTGCTCGAGACTGGGTTGCAGGAGCAGGAGGGAATCACTCAACTGCTCTAGACTGGGACACCGGAGCAGGAGGGAGTAACTCAACTGCTCGAGACTGGATCACAGGATCAGGAGGTAGTCATTCCACTGCACGAAACTGGAACACAGGAACAGGAGCGAGTCATTCACCTGCTCGAGACTGGGATACAGGACCGGGAAGGTGTCACTCAACTGTTTGAGTCTGGTTGACAGGAACAGGAGGTAGTCAGTCAACTGCTCGAGACTGGGACATAGGGACAGGAGGGAGTCAGTCAACTGCTCAGACTGGGACACAGGAGCAGGAGGGAGTCACTCTACCGCTGGGGACTGCGACACAGGATCAGGAGGGAGTCGCTCAACTGCTCGAGACTGGGACAACAGGACAGGAGTGAGTCATTCAACTACTCGAGACTGGGACTCAGGGACAGGAGTGAGTCATTCAACTACACGAGACTGGGACACAGGGACACGAAGCAGTCACACAACCGCTCGAGTTTGGGCCACAGGAACTCGAAGTCGTCATTCAACTGCTCGAGACTGGGACACAGGAACAGGAGGCAGTCACTCAACTGGTCGAGACTGGGACACAGGAGCAGGAGGGAGTATTTCAACTGCTCGAGTCTGGGACACAGGAACAGGAGGGAGTTACTCAACTGCTCGAAACTGGGAAACAGGGACAGGAGGGAGTCAGTCAACTGCTCGAGACTGGGACACATGAATAGGTGGCAGTCACTCAACTGCTCGAGACTGGGAAACAGGAACAGGAGGGAGTCAGTCAACTGCTCGAGACTAAACACAAGGACAGGAGGCAGTCACTCAACTGCTCGAGACTGGGAAACAGGAACAGGAGGGATTCATTCAACTGCTCGAGGCTGGGACACAGGAACAGAAGGCAGTCACTCAACTGCCCGAGCCTGGGACACAGGAACAGAAGGCAGTCACTCAACTGGTCGAGCCTGGGACACAGGAACAGGAGGGAGTGACTTAACTGCTGGAGATTGGGAAACAGGAACAGAAGGCAGTCGTTCAACTGCTCTAGACAGGGACACATGAACCGGAAAGAGTCACTCAACTGCTTGAGACTGGGTCACAGGAACAGGAGGGAGTCATTCAACTGCTCGATACTGGGACACAGGAACAGGAAGGTGTCACTCAATTGGTCGCGACGAGGTCACAGGAACAGGAGGCAGTCATTCCACTGCTCATGATTCGGACACGGGAACAGGAGGCAGTCATTCCACTCACGAGTCAGGAACACAGGTACAGGAGGGAGTCATTCAACTGCTCGAGACTGGGAGACAGGAACAGGAGGGAGTCACTCAACCGCTCGAATCTGGGACACAGGTACAGGAGGGAGTCATTCAACTACTCGAGACTGGGACACAGGGACAGGAGGGAGTCAGTCAACTGCTCGAGACTGGGAAACTGGAACAGGAGGTAGTCAGTCAACTGCTCGAGACTGGAACACAGGAACAGGAGGCAGTCACTCAAGTGTTCGAGTCTGGGTCACAGGAACAGGAGGGATTCATTCAACTGCTCGAGACTGGGACACAGGAACTGGAGGGAATCATTCAACTGCTCGAGCCTGGGACACAGGAACAGGAGGCAGTCACTTAATTGCTCGAGACTGGGACGCAGGAACAGGAGGCAGTCACTCAACTGCTCGAGACTGGGACACAGGAACCGGAGGGAGTTACTCAACTGCTTGAGACTGGGTCACAGGAACAGGAGGGAGTCACTCAACTGCTCGATACTGGGACACAGGAACAGGATGGAGTCACTCAATTGCTCGAGACTGGGACACAGGAACAGGAAGGAGTCATTCAAGTGCTCGAGGCTCGGACAACAGGAACAGGAGGGAGTCAGTCAACTGCTCGACATTGGGAATCAGGAACAGGAGGGAGTCATTGAAATGTTCGAGCCTGGGAAACAGGAACAGGAGTGAGTCACTCTGCCGCTCGAGTTTGGGCCACAGGAACAGGAAGTAGTCATTCAACTGCTCTCGACTGGTACAGAGGAGCAGGAGGTAGTCATTCCACTGCACGAAACTGGAACACAGGAACAGGAGAGAGTCATTCACCTGCTCGAGTTTTGGACGCAGGAACAGGAGTGAGTCATTCAACTACTCGAGACTGGGACCCAGGGACAGGATGGAGTCAGTCAACTGCTCGAGACTGGGACACAGGAACAGGAGGCTGTCACTCAACTGCTCGAGACTGGGACACAAGAACAGGAGGCAGTCACTCAACTGGTCTAGAATGGGACACAGGAGCAGGAGGGAGTCACTCAACTGCTCTAGATTGGGAATCCGGAGCAGGAGGGAGTAACTCAACTGCTCGAGACTGGATCACAGGAACAGGAGGTAGTCATTCCACTGCACGAAACTGGAACACAGCAACAGGAGAGAGTCATTCACCTGCTCGAGTCTGGGACGAAGGAACAGGAGGGAGTCATTCAACTACTCGAGACTGGGACACAGGGACAGGATGGAGTCATTCAACTGCTCGAGACTGGGACACAGGAACAGGAGGCAGTCACTCAACTGCTCGAGACTGGGTAACAGGAACAGGAGGGAGTCACTCAACTGCTCGAGATGGGGACACAGGAACAGGATGTAGTCACGCAACTGCTCGAGACTGGGACACAGGACCGGGAAGGTGTCACTCAACTGCTTGAGACTAGGTGACAGGAACAGGAGGGAGTCAGTCAACTGCTCGAGACTGGGACATAGGGACAAGAGGGAGTCAGTCAACTGCTCAGACTGGGACACAGGAGCAGGAGGGAGTCACTCTACCGCTCGGGACTGGGACACAGGTACAGGAGGGAGTCACTCAATTGCTCGAGACTGGGACACAGGGATAGGAGGGAGTCACTCAATTGCTCGAGACTGGGTCACAGGAACAGGAGGCAGTCATTCCACTGCATGAGACTGGAACACAACGACAGGAGGGAGTCATTCAACGGCTCGAGACTGGGACACAGGAACCGAAGGCAGTCATTCAACTGCTTGAGACTGGGAAACAGGAACAGGAGGGAGTCACGCAACTGCTCGAGATTGGGAAACAGGAACAGCAGGTATTCACGCAACTGCTCGAGACTTGACACAGGGACAGGAGGCAGTCACTCAACTGCTCGACTGTGGGTCACAGGAACAGGAGGGATTCATTCAACTGCTCGAGGCTGTGACACAGGAACAGGTGGCAGTCACTCAACTGCTCGAGCCTGGGACACAGGAACAGAAGGCAGTCACTCAACTGCTCGAGCCTGGGACTCAGGAACAGGAGGGAGTGACTTAACAGCTGGAGATTGGGAAACAGGAACAGGAGGCAGTCATTCAACTGCTCGAGACTGGGACACATGAACCGGAAAGAGTCACTCAACTGCTTGAGACTGGGTCACAGGAACAGGAGGGAGTCACTCAACTGCTCAAGATTGAGACACGGGAACAGGAGGCAGTCATTCCACTCACGTGTCTGGAATACAGGCACAGGAGGGAGTCATTCAACTGCTCGAGACTGAGACACAGATACAGCAGAGAGTCATTCAACTGCTCAAGATTGGGACACGGGAACAGGAGGCAGTTATTCCACTCACGAGTCTGGAACACAGGGACAGGAGGGGGTCATTCAACTGCTCGAGACTGAGACACCGGAACAGGAGGGAGTCACTCAACTGCTTGAGTCTGGGACACAGGTACAGGAGGGAGTCAATCAACTGTTCGAGACTGGGAAACAGGAACAGGAGGGGGTCACTAAAATGCTCGAGATTGGGACACAGGAACATGAGTGAGTCACTCTGCCGCTCGAGTTTGGGCCACATGAACAGGAAGTATTCATTCAACTGCTCTAGACTGGGTCACAGGAACAGGAGGTAGCCATTCCACTGCACGAAACTGGAACAGAGGAACAGGAGAGAGTCATTCAACTGCTCGAGTTTGTGACACAGAAACAGGAGAGAGTCATTCAACTACTCGAGACTGGGACGCAAGGACAGGATGGAGTCATTCAACTGCTCGAGACTGGGACACAGGAACAGGAGGCAGTCACTCAATTGCTCGAGACTGGGAAACAGGAACAGGAGGCAGTCACTCAACTGCTTGAGACTGGGTCACGGGAACAGGAGTGAGTCAGTCAACTGCTGGAGACTGGGACATAGGGACAGGAGGGAGTCAGTCAACTGCTCGAGACTGGGACACAGGAACAGGAGGGAGTCACTCAACTGTTCGAGACTGGGACACACGACAGGAAGGAGTCACGCAATTGCTCGAGACTGGGACACAGGAACAGGAGGGAATCACTCAATTGCTCGAGACTGGGTCACAGGAACAGGAGGCAGTCATTCCACTGCTTCAGATTGGGACACGGGAACAGGAGGCAGTCATTCCACTGCTTGAGCCTGGGAAACAGGAACAGGAGGGAGTCACGCAACTGCTCGAGATTGGAAACAGGAACAAGAGGTAGTAACGCAACTGCTCGAGTCTGGGTCACAGGAAAAGGAGAGATTCATTCAACTGTTCGAGGCTGGGACACAGGAACAGAAGGAAGTCGCTCAACTGCTCGAGCCTGGGACACAGGAACAGGATGGAGTCACTTAACTGCTTGAGATTGGGGGACAGGAACAGGAGGGAGTCACTCAACTGCTCGAGACTGGGACACAGGCACCGGAGAGAGTCAATCAACTGCTTGAGATTGGGAAACAGGAACAGGAGGGAGTCTCTCAACTGCTCGATACTGGGATACACGAACAGGAGGGAGTCACTTAACTGCTCGATACTGGGAACAGGAACAGGATGGAGTCACTCAATTGATCGAGACGAGGTCACAGGAACAGGAGGCAGTCATTCCACTCACGAGTCTGGAACACAGGGTCAGGAGGGAGTCATTCAACTGCTCGAGACTGTGACACAGGAACAGGAGGGAGTCACTCAACTGCTTGAGACTGGGTCATAGGAACAGGAGGCAGTCATCACATTGCAGGAGACGTGGTCACAGGGAGAGGAGGGAGTCATTCAACTGCTCGAGATTGGGACACGGGAACAGGAGGCAGTCACTCAACTGCTCGAGGCTGGGACACAGGAACAGGAGGTAGTCATTCAACTGCTCGAGACTGTGGCACAGGAACAGGAGGGAGTCATTCAACTACTCGAGGCTGGGAAACCGGAACAGGAGGGAATCATTCAACTGCTCGAGCCTGGGACAAAGGGACAAGAGGGAGTCAGTCAATCGTTCGAGACTGGGACACAGGAACAGGAGGCAGTCACTCAACTGCTCCAGAATGGAATACAGGAACAGGAGAGATTCATTCAACTGCTCGAGATTGGGATACGGGAACAGGAGGCAGACATTCCACTGCACGAGACTGGGACACAGGGACAGGAGGGAGTCATTAAACTGCTCGAGGCTGGGACACAAGAACAGGAGGGAGTCAGTCAACTGCACGAGACTGGAGCACAGGGACAGGAGGGAGTCAGTCAACTGCTCGAGACTGGGACACAGGGACCAGAGGGATTCACCCAACTGCTCGAGACTGGGACACAGGAACATGAGGCAGTTACTGAACTGCTCGAGTCTGGGACACAGGAACAGGAGGGAGTCACTCAACTGCTCGAGACTGGGAGACAGGAACAGGAGGGAATCATTCAACTGTTCGAGCCTGGGAACCAGGAACAGGAGGGAGTCACTCCTCTGTTCGAGACTGGGAAACAGGAATAGGAGGCAGTCAACCTACCGCTCGAGTATGGGCCACAGAAACAGGAAGTCGTCATTCAAGTGCTCAAGTCTGGGACACAGGAGCAGGAGGGAGTCACTCAACTACTCGAGACTGGAACACAGTAACAGGAGAGTGACATTCAACTGCTCGAGTTTGGGACACAGGAACAGGAGGGAGTCATTCAACTGCTCGAGAGTGGGACACAGGAACAGGAGGGAGTCATTCAACTGCTCGAGACTAGGACACAGGAACAGGAGGGAATCATTCAACAGTTCGAGACTGGTAAACAGGAGCAGGAGGGAGTCACTCAACGGCTCGAGACTGGGACACAGGAACGGGAAAAAGTCATTCAACTGCTCTAGACTGGGACAAAGGAGCAGGATGGAGTCACTCAACTGCTCGAGACTGGAGCATAGGAACAGGAGGTAGTCATTCCCCTGCACGAAACTGGAACACTGGAACAGGAGGGAGTCATTCAACTACTCGAGACTGGGACACCGGGACAGGATGGAGTCATTCAACTGCTCGAGTCTGGGACACAGGAACAGGAGGCAGTCACTCAACTGCTCCAGCCTGTGACACAGGAAAAGGAGTGAGTCACTTAATTGATTGAGATTGGGAAACAGGAACAGGAGGGAGTCACGCAACTGCTCGAGATTGGGAAACAGGAACAGTAGGCAGTCACGCAACTGCTCGAGACTCGACACAAGGGTAGGATGCAGTCAATCAACTGCTTGAGTCTGTATCACAGGAACAGGAGGGATTCATTCAACTGCTGGAGACTGGGACACAGGAACTGAAGGCAGTCTCAACTGCTCGAGCCTGGGACACAGGAACAGGACGGAGTCACTCAACTGCACGAGTTTGGGACACAGGAACAGGAGGTAGTCACGCAACTGCTCGAGACTGTGACACAGGAACGGGAAGGAGTCACTCAACTGCTTGAGACTGGGTCACAGGAATAGGAGGGAGTTCGGCATAGGGACAGGAGGGAGTCACTCAATTGCTCGAGACTAGGTCCCAGGAACAGGAGGCAGTCATTCCACTGCTTGAGACTGGGAAACAGGAACAGGAGGGAGTCACGCAACCTGACGAGATTGGGAAACAGGAACAGGAGGTAGTCACTCAACTGCTCGAGACTGGGTCACAGGAACAGGAGGGATTCATTCAACTGCTCGAGACTGGAACACAGGAACCGGAGGGAGTCACTCAACTGCTTGAGACTGCGTCACAGGAACAGGTGAGAGTCACTCAACTGCTCGAGACTGGGACACAGGAACAGGAGGGAGTCACTCAATTGCTCGAGACTGGGTCACAGGAACAGAAGGCAGTCATTCCACTTCCCGAGACTGGTACACGGGAACAGGAGGCAGTCATTCAACTGCTTGAGACTGGGTCACAGGAACAGGTGAGAGTCACTCAACTGCTTGAGACTGGGAAACAGGAACAGGAGGGAGTCACGCAACTGCTCAAGATTGGGAAACAGGAACAGGAGGTAGTCACGCAACTGCTCGACACTCATCACAGGGGTAGGAGGCAGTCAATAAACTTACTGAGACTGGATCACAGGAACAGGAGGGATTCATTCAACTGCTCGAGACTGGGACACAGGAACCGGAGGGTGTCACTCAACTGCTTGAGACTGGGATACAGGAACAGGAGGGAGTCACTCAAATGCTCGAGAGTGGGACACTGGAACCGGACAGAGTCACTCAAGTGCTCGAGATTGGGACACAGGAACAGGAGGGAGTCACTCAACTGCTCGATAATGGGACACAGGGACAGGTGGGAGTCACTCAACTGCTCGAGACTGGGAAACAGGAACAGGAGGGAGTCACTCAACTGCTCGAGATTGGGACACAGGAACAGGAGGGAGTCAGTCAACGGCTCGAGACTGGGAAACAGGAACAGGAGGGAGTCAGTCAACTGCTCGAGACTGGGACACAAGAAGCGTAGGGAGTCACTTAACTGCTTGAGATTGGGAAACAGGAAGAAGAGGCAGTCACTCAACTGCTCGATGCTGGGACACAGGAACAGGATGGAGTCATTCAACTGGTCGAGACTGTGACACAGGAACAGGAGAGATTCATTCAACTGCTCGAGACCGGGAAACAGGAACAGGAGGTAGTCAAGAAACTGCTCGAGACTGGGACACAGGGACAGGAGGGAGTCAGTCAACTGCTCTAGTCTGGGACAGAGGTATGGGAGGGAGTCACTCAACAGCTCGAAACTGGGAAACAGGAACAGGAGGGAGTCATTCAAAGGCTCGAAACTGGGAAAAATGAACAGGAGGGAGTCAGTCAGCTGCTCGAGACTGGGACACAGGGACAAGAGGGAGTCAGCCAACTGCTCGAGACTGGGTCAGAGGAACAGGAGGGAGTCACTCAAATGCTTGAGACTGGGACACAGGGAGAGGAGGGAGTCAGTCAACCACTCGAGACTGGGACAGAGGAACAGGAGGGAGACATTAAACTGCTCGAGACTCGTTCACAGGAACAGGAGGGAGTCACTCAACTGCACAAGACTGGGTCACAGGAACAGGAGGGAGTCAGTCAACTGCTCGAGACTGGGACACAGGGACAGGACGGAGTCATTCAACTGCTCGAGACTGGGACACAGGAAATGGAGGCAGTCATTCAAACGCTGGAGTCTGGGACACAGGTACAGGAGGGAGTCACTCAACTGCTCGAGACTGGGACACAGGAAAAGGAGGCAGTCATTCAACTGCACGAGTCTGGGACACAGGAACTGGAGGGAGTCACTCAAGTGCTCGAGACTGGGACGCAGGGACAGGAGGGAGTCATTCAACTGCTCGAGACTGGGACACAGGAAATTGAGGCACTCATTCATCTGCTCGAGACTGGGACACAGGAACAGGAGGGAGTCAGTCAACTGCTCGAGACTGGGACAATGGAACAGGAGGGAGTCAGTCAACTGCTCGACACTGGCACACAGGGACAGGAGGAAGTCAGTCAACTGCTCGAGATTGGGACACAGGAACAGGAGGCAGTCATTCAAACGCTCGAGTCTGGGACACAGGCACAGGAGGGAGTCACTCAACTGCTCGAGATTGGGACACAGGAACAGGAGGGAGTCACTCAATTGCTCGAGTCTGGGACACAGGAACAGGAGGCAGTCATTCCACTGCACGAGACTGGAACACAGGAACAGGAGGCAGTCACTCAACTGCTCGAGACTGGGAAACAGGAACAGGAGGGAGTCACTCCACTGCTCGAGACTGGGCCACAGGAACAGGAGGGAGTCAGTCAACTGCTCGAGACTGGGACACAGGAACAGGAGGGAGTCACTCAACCGCTCGAATCTGGGACACAGGTCCAGGAGGGAGTCACTCAACTGCTCGAGACTGGGACACAGGAACAGGAGGGAGTCACTCAATTGCTCGAGACTGTGACACAGGAACAGGAGGGAGTCACTCAACTGCTCGAGACTGGGAAACAGGAACAGGAGGGAGTCACTCAACTGCTCGAGACTGGGACACAGGAACAGGAGGGAGTCACTCAACAGCTCAAGTCTGGGACACAGGTACAGGAGTTTGATTCCTGAAGAAGGGATTATGCCCGAAACGTCGATTCTCCTGTTCCCTGGATGCTGCCTGACCTGCTGCGCTTTTCAGCAACACATTTCCAGCTCCGATCTCCAACATCTGCAGACCTCACTTTTTCCTCAGGAGGTAGTCACTCAACTGCTCGAGACTGGGACACAGGAACAGGAGGGAGTCACTCAATTGCTCGAGACTGGGACACAGGAAGAGGAGGCAGTCACTCAACTGCTCGAGACTGGGAAACAGGAACAGGAGGGAGTCACTCAACTGCTCGAGACTGGGCCACAGGGACAGGAGGGAGTCATTCAACTGCTCGAGACTGGGAAACAGGAACCGGAGGGAGCCACTTAACTGCTCGAGACTGGGCCACAGGAACAGGAGGGAGTCAGTCAACTGCTCGAGACTGGGACATAGGGACAGGAGCGAGTCAGTCAAATGCTCGAGACTGTGACACAGGAACAGGAGGGAGTCACTCAATTGCTCGAGTCTGGGACACAGATACAGGAGGGAGTCACTCAACTGCTCGAGACTGGGACACAGGAACAGGAGGGAGTCAAACAATTGCTCGAGACTGGGTCACAGGAACAGGAGGCAGTCATACCACTGCCCGATATTGGGACACGGGAACAGGAGAGAGTCATTCAACTGCATGAGACTGGAACACAACGACAGAGGGGAGTCAATCAACTGCTCGAGGTTGAGACACAGGAACAGGAGGCAGTCATTCAACTGCTTGAGATTGGGAAACAGGAACAGGAGGCAGTCACTCAACGGCTCGAGTCTGAGTCACCGGAACAGGAGGGATTCATTCAACTGCTCGAGACTGGGACACAGGAACAGAAGGCAGTCACTCAATTGCTCGATACTGGGACACAGGAACAGGATGGAGTCACTCAATTGCTCGAGGCGGGAACACAGGGACAGGAGAGAGTCATTCAACTGCTCGAGACTGAGACACAGGAACAGGAGGGAGTCATTCAACTGCTCGAAACTGGGAAACAGGAACAGAAGGTAGTGACGCAACTGCTTGTGACTGGGACACAGGAACAGGAGCGAGTCATTCAACTGCTCGAGACTGGGAAACAGGAACAGGAGGGAGTCACGCAACTGCTCGAGACTGAGACACGGGGATAGGAGGGATTCACTCCACTGCTTGAGACTGGGTCACAGGAACAGGAGGCAGTCGTTCCACTGCACGAGACTGGAAATAGGGACAGGAGGGAGTCACTCAACTGCTCGAGGAGGGGACACAGGAACAGGAGGCAGTCATTCAACTGCTCAAGACTGGGAAACAGGAACAGGAGGGAGTCATTCAACTGCTCGAGACTGGGACACAGGGATTGGAGGGAGTCATTCAACTGCTCGAGACTGGGACACAGGAACAAGAGGCAGTCATTCAACTGCTCGAGACTGTGACACAGGAACAGGAGGTAGTCACTCAATTGTTCGAGACTGGGACACAGGTACAGGAGGCAGTCATTCAACTGCTCGAGTCTGGGACACAGGAACAGGAGGCAGTCACTCAACTACTCGAGACTGGGTCACAGGGACAGGAGGGAATCGTTCAACTGCTCGAGACTGGGTCACAGGAGCAGGAGAGAGTCATTCAACAGCTCGAGACTGTGACACAGGGACAGGAGTGAGTCATTTGACTGCTTGAGACTGGGAAACAGGAACAGGATGGAGTCAGTCATCTGCTCGAGACTGGGACACTGGAACAGGAGGTAGTCGCGCAACTGCTCCAGACTGGGACACAGGAACGGGAAGGAGTTACTCAACTGCTTGAGACTGGGTCACACGAACAGCAGGGAGTCAGTCAACTGTTCGAGACTTGGACATATGGACTGGAGGGAGTCAGTCAACTGCTCGAGACTGGGACACAGGAACGGGAAGGAGTCACTCAACTGCTTGAGACTCGGTCACACTAACAGGAGGGAGTCAGTCAACTGCTCGATACTGTGAAACAGGAACAAGACGGAGTCACTCAACCGCTCGAGATTGCGACATAGGAACAGGAGTGAGTCATTTAACTGCTTGAGACTGGGAAACAGGACCAGGAGGGAGTCAGTCACTTGCTCGAGACTGGGACACAGCGACAGAGGGGAGTCATTCAACAGCTCTAGACTGGGTCACAGGAAGAGGAGGCAGTCACTCAACCGCTCGAGACGGGGCCACAGGAACAGGAGGGAGTCACTCAACTGCTCGATATTGGGACACTGGAAGAGGAAGTAGTCATTCAACTGCTCGAGATTGGGACACAGGAACAGGAGGCAGTCATTCCACTGCACGGAACTGGAAATAGGGACAGGAGGGAGTCACTCAACTGCTCGAGAAGGGGACACAGGAACAGGAGGCAGTCACTCAACTGCTCGAGATTGGGACACAGGGATAGGAGGGAGTCATTCAACCGCTCGAGACTGGGACACAGGAACAAGAGGCAGTCATTCAACTGCTCGAGACTGGGACACAGGAACGGGAAGGAGTCACTCAACTGCTTGAGACTCGGTCACACTAACAGGAGGGAGTCAGTCAACTGCTCGATACTGTGAAACAGGAACAAGAGGGAGTCACTCAACTGCTCGAGACTGGGAAACAGGAACAGGAGGGAGTCACTCCACTGCTCGAGACTGGGCCACAGGAACAGGAGGGAGTCAGTCAACTGCTCGAGACTGGGACACAGGAACAGGAGGGAGTCACTCAACCGCTCGAATCTGGGACACAGGTCCAGGAGGGAGTCACTCAACTGCTCGAGACTGGGACACAGGAACAGGAGGGGGTCACTCAATTGCTCGAGACTGTGACACAGGAACAGGAGGGAGTCACTCAACTGCTCGAGACTGGGAAACAGGAACAGGAGGGAGTCACTCAACTGCTCGAGACTGGGACACAGGAACAGGAGGGAGTCACTCAACAGCTCATGTCTGGGACACAGGTACAGGAGTTTGATTCCTGAAGAAGGGATTATGCCCGAAACGTCGATTCTCCTGTTCCCTGGATGCTGCCTGACCTGCTGCGCTTTTCAGCAACACATTTCCAGCTCCGATCTCCAGCATCTGCAGACCTCACTTTCTCCTCAGGAGGTAGTCACTCAACTGCTCGAGACTGGGACACAGGAACAGAAGGCAGTCATTCAACTGCTCGACTCTGGGTCACAGGAACAGGAGGGAGTCACTCAATTGCTCGAGACTGGGACACAGGAAGAGGAGGCAGTCACTCAACTGCTCGAGACTGGGAAACAGGAACAGGAGGGAGTCACTCAACTGCTCGAGACTGGGCCACAGGGACAGGAGGGAGTCATTCAACTGCTCGAGACTGGGAAACAGGAACCGGAGGGAGCCACTTAACTGCTCGAGATTAGGACACAGGAACAGGAGGGAGTCAGTCAACTGCTCGAGACTGGGACATAGGGACAGGAGGGAGTCAGTCAAATGCTCGAGACTGTGACACAGGAACAGGAGGGAGTCACTCAATTGCTCGAGTCTGGGACACAGATACAGGAGGGAGTCACTCAACTGCTCGAGACTGGGACACAGGAACAGGAGGGAGTCAAACAATTGCTCGAGACTGGGTCACAGGAACAGGAGGCAGTCATACCACTGCCCGATATTGGGACACGGGAACAGGAGAGAGTCATTCAACTGCATGAGACTGGAACACAACGACAGAGGGGAGTCATTCAACTGCTCGAGGTTGAGACACAGGAACAGGAGGCAGTCATTCAACAGCTTGAGATTGGGAAAAAGGAACAGGAGGCAGTCACTCAACGGCTCGATTCTGAGTCACCAGAACAGGAGGGATTCATTGAACTGCTCGAGACTGGGACACAGGAACAGAAGGCAGTCACTCAATTGCTCGATACTGGGACACAGGAACAGGATGGAGTCACTCAATTGCTCGAGACGGGAACACAGGGACAGGAGAGAGTCATTCAACTGCTCGAGACTGAGACACAGGAACAGGAGGGAGTCATTCAACTGCTCGAAACTGGGAAACAGGAACAGAAGGTAGTGACGCAACTGCTTGTGACTGGGACACAGGAACAGGAGCGAGTCATTCAACTGCTCGAGACTGGGAAACAGGAACAGGAGGGAGTCACGCAACTGCTCGAGACTGAGACACGGGGATAGGAGGGAGTCATTCAACTGCTCGAGACAGGGTCACAGGAATAGGAGGCAGTCACTCAACCGCTCGAGACTGAGACACGGGGACAGGAGGCAGTCACTCAACTGCTCGAGACTGGGACACAGGAAAGGGAGGGATTCACTCCACTGCTTGAGACTGGGTCACAGGAACAGGAGGCAGTCGTTCCACTGCACGAGACTGGAAATAGGGACAGGAGGGAGTCACTCAACTGCTCGAGGAGGGGACACAGGAACTGGAGGCAGTCATTCAACTGCTCAAGACTGGGAAACAGGAACAGGAGGGAGTCATTCAACTGCTCGAGACTGGGACACAGGGATTGGAGAGAGTCATTCAACTGCTCGAGACTGGGACACAGGAACAAGAGGCAGTCATTCAACTGCTCGAGAATGTGACACAGGAACAGGAGGTAGTCACTCAATTGCTCGAGACTGGGACACAGGTACAGGAGGCAGTCATTCAACTGCTCGAGTCTGGGACACAGGAACAGGAGGCAGTCACTCAATTGCTCGAGACTTCGACACAGGAACAGGAGGCAGTCATTCCACTGCACGAGACTGGAACACAGGAACAGGAGGGAGTCACTCAACTACTCGAGACTGGGTCACAGGGACAGGAGGGAATCGTTCAACTGCTCGAGACTGAGACACAGGAACAGGAGGGAGTCATTCAACTGCTCGAAACTGGGAAACAGGAACAGAAGGTAGTGACGCAACTGCTTGTGACTGGGACACAGGAACAGGAGCGAGTCATTCAACTGCTCGAGACTGGGAAACAGGAACAGGAGGGAGTCACGCAACTGCTCGAGACTGAGACACGGGGATAGGAGGGAGTCATTCAACTGCTCGAGACAGGGTCACAGGAATAGGAGGCAGTCACTCAACCGCTCGAGACTGAGACACGGGGACAGGAGGCAGTCACTCAACTGCTCGAGACTGGGACACAGGAAAGGGAGGGATTCACTCCACTGCTTGAGACTGGGTCACAGGAACAGGAGGCAGTCGTTCCACTGCACGAGACTGGAAATAGGGACAGGAGGGAGTCACTCAACTGCTCGAGGAGGGGACACAGGAACAGGAGGCAGTCATTCAACTGCTCAAGACTGGGAAACAGGAACAGGAGGGAGTCATTCAACTGCTCGAGACTGGGACACAGGGATTGGAGGGAGTCATTCAACTGCTCGAGACTGGGACACAGGAACAAGAGTCAGTCATTCAACTGCTCGAGACTGTGACACAGGAACAGGAGGTAGTCACTCAATTGCTCGAGACTGGGACACAGGTACAGGAGGCAGTCATTCAACTGCTCGAGTCTGGGACACAGGAACAGGAGGCAGTCACTCAATTGCTCGAGACTTCGACACAGGAACAGGAGGCAGTCATTCCACTGCACGAGACTGGAACACAGGAACAGGAGGGAGTCACTCAACTACTCGAGACTGGGTCACAGGGACAGGAGGGAATCGTTCAACTGCTCGAGACTGAGACACAGGAACAGGAGGGAGTCACTCAACTGCTCGAGAAGGGGACACAGGAACAGGAGGCAGTCACTCAACTGCTCAAGACTGGGAAACAGGAACAGGAGGCAGTCACTCAACTGCTCGAGATTGGGACACAGGGATAGGAGGGAGTCATTCAACCGCTCGATACTGGGACACAGGAACAAGAGGCAGTCATTCAACTGCTCGAGACTGGGACACAGGAACGGGAAGGAGTCACTCAACTGCTTGAGACTCGGTCACACTAACAGGAGGGAGTCAGTCAACTGCTCGATACTGTGAAACAGGAACAAGAGGGAGTCACTCAACTGCTCGAGACTGGGAAACAGGAACAGGAGGGAGTCACTCCACTGCTCGAGACTGGGCCACAGGAACAGGAGGGAGTCAGTCAACTGCTCGAGACTGGGACACAGGAACAGGAGGGAGTCACTCAACCGCTCGAATCTGGGACACAGGTCCAGGAGGGAGTCACTCAACTGCTCGAGACTGGGACACAGGAACAGGAGGGAGTCACTCAATTGCTCGAGACTGTGACACAGGAACAGGAGGGAGTCACTCAACTGCTCGAGACTGGGAAACAGGAACAGGAGGGAGTCACTCAACTGCTCGAGACTGGGACACAGGAACAGGAGGGAGTCACTCAACAGCTCAAGTCTGGGACACAGGTACAGGAGTTTGATTCCTGAAGAAGGGATTATGCCCGAAACGTCGATTCTCCTGTTCCCTGGATGCTGCCTGACCTGCTGCGCTTTTCAGCAACACATTTCCAGCTCCGATCTCCAGCATCTGCAGACCTCACTTTCTCCTCAGGAGGTAGTCACTCAACTGCTCGAGACTGGGACACAGGAACAGAAGGCAGTCATTCAACTGCTCGAGACTGGGTCACAGGAACAGGAGGGAGTCACTCAATTGCTCGAGACTGGGACACAGGAAGAGGAGGCAGTCACTCAACTGCTCGAGACTGGGAAACAGGAACAGGAGGGAGTCACTCAACTGCTCGAGACTGGGCCACAGGGACAGGAGGGAGTCATTCAACTGCTCGAGACTGGGAAACAGGAACCGGAGGGAGCCACTTAACTGCTCGAGATTAGGACACAGGAACAGGAGGGAGTCAGTCAACTGCTCGAGACTGGGACATAGGGACAGGAGCGAGTCAGTCAAATGCTCGAGACTGTGACACAGGAACAGGAGGGAGTCACTCAATTGCTCGAGTCTGGGACACAGATACAGGAGGGAGTCACTCAACTGCTCGAGACTGGGACACAGGAACAGGAGGGAGTCAAACAATTGCTCGAGACTGGGTCACAGGAACAGGAGGCAGTCATACCACTGCCTGATATTGGGACACGGGAACAGGAGAGAGTCATTCAACTGCATGAGACTGGAACACAACGACAGAGGGGAGTCAATCAACTGCTCGAGGTTGAGACACAGGAACAGGAGGCAGTCATTCAACTGCTTGAGATTGGGAAACAGGAACAGGAGGCAGTCACTCAACGGCTCGAGTCTGAGTCACCGGAACAGGAGGGATTCATTCAACTGCTCGAGACTGGGACACAGGAACAGAAGGCAGTCACTCAATTGCTCGATACTGGGACACAGGAACAGGATGGAGTCACTCAATTGCTCGAGGCGGGAACACAGGGACAGGAGAGAGTCATTCAACTGCTCGAGACTGAGACACAGGAACAGGAGGGAGTCATTCAACTGCTCGAAACTGGGAAACAGGAACAGAAGGTAGTGACGCAACTGCTTGTGACTGGGACACAGGAACAGGAGCGAGTCATTCAACTGCTCGAGACTGGGAAACAGGAACAGGAGGGAGTCACGCAACTGCTCGAGACTGAGACACGGGGATAGGAGGGATTCACTCCACTGCTTGAGACTGGGTCACAGGAACAGGAGGCAGTCGTTCCACTGCACGAGACTGGAAATAGGGACAGGAGGGAGTCACTCAACTGCTCGAGGAGGGGACACAGGAACAGGAGGCAGTCATTCAACTGCTCAAGACTGGGAAACAGGAACAGGAGGGAGTCATTCAACTGCTCGAGACTGGGACACAGGGATTGGAGGGAGTCATTCAACTGCTCGAGACTGGGACACAGGAACAAGAGGCAGTCATTCAACTGCTCGAGACTGTGACACAGGAACAGGAGGTAGTCACTCAATTGTTCGAGACTGGGACACAGGTACAGGAGGCAGTCATTCAACTGCTCGAGTCTGGGACACAGGAACAGGAGGCAGTCACTCAACTACTCGAGACTGGGTCACAGGGACAGGAGGGAATCGTTCAACTGCTCGAGACTGGGTCACAGGGACAGGAGGGAATCGTTCAACTGCTCGAGACTGGGTCACAGGAGCAGGAGAGAGTCATTCAACAGCTCGAGACTGTGACACAGGGACAGGAGTGAGTCATTTGACTGCTTGAGACTGGGAAACAGGAACAGGATGGAGTCAGTCAACTGCTCGAGACTGGGACACTGGAACAGGAGGTAGTCGCGCAACTGCTCCAGATTGGGTCACAGGAACAGGAGGGAGTCACTCAACTGCTCGATACTGGGACACAGGAACAGGATGGAGTCACTCAATTGCTCGAGACTGGGACACAGGAACAGGAAGGAGTCATTCAAGTGCTCGAGGCTCGGACAACAGGAACAGGAGGGAGTCAGTCAACTGCTCGACATTGGGAATCAGGAACAGGAGGGAGTCATTGAAATGTTCGAGCCTGGGAAACAGGAACAGGAGTGAGTCACTCTGCCGCTCGAGTTTGGGCCACAGGAACAGGAAGTAGTCATTCAACTGCTCTCGACTGGTACAGAGGAGCAGGAGGTAGTCATTCCACTGCACGAAACTGGAACACAGGAACAGGAGAGAGTCATTCACCTGCTCGAGTTTTGGACGCAGGAACAGGAGTGAGTCATTCAACTACTCGAGACTGGGACCCAGGGACAGGATGGAGTCAGTCAACTGCTCGAGACTGGGACACAGGAACAGGAGGCTGTCACTCAACTGCTCGAGACTGGGACACAAGAACAGGAGGCAGTCACTCAACTGGTCTAGAATGGGACACAGGAGCAGGAGGGAGTCACTCAACTGCTCTAGATTGGGAATCCGGAGCAGGAGGGAGTAACTCAACTGCTCGAGACTGGATCACAGGAACAGGAGGTAGTCATTCCACTGCACGAAACTGGAACACAGCAACAGGAGAGAGTCATTCACCTGCTCGAGTCTGGGACGAAGGAACAGGAGGGAGTCATTCAACTACTCGAGACTGGGACACAGGGACAGGATGGAGTCATTCAACTGCTCGAGACTGGGACACAGGAACAGGAGGCAGTCACTCAACTGCTCGAGACTGGGTAACAGGAACAGGAGGGAGTCACTCAACTGCTCGAGATGGGGACACAGGAACAGGATGTAGTCACGCAACTGCTCGAGACTGGGACACAGGACCGGGAAGGTGTCACTCAACTGCTTGAGACTAGGTGACAGGAACAGGAGGGAGTCAGTCAACTGCTCGAGACTGGGACATAGGGACAAGAGGGAGTCAGTCAACTGCTCAGACTGGGACACAGGAGCAGGAGGGAGTCACTCTACCGCTCGGGACTGGGACACAGGTACAGGAGGGAGTCACTCAATTGCTCGAGACTGGGACACAGGGATAGGAGGGAGTCACTCAATTGCTCGAGACTGGGTCACAGGAACAGGAGGCAGTCATTCCACTGCATGAGACTGGAACACAACGACAGGAGGGAGTCATTCAACGGCTCGAGACTGGGACACAGGAACCGAAGGCAGTCATTCAACTGCTTGAGACTGGGAAACAGGAACAGGAGGGAGTCACGCAACTGCTCGAGATTGGGAAACAGGAACAGCAGGTATTCACGCAACTGCTCGAGACTTGACACAGGGACAGGAGGCAGTCACTCAACTGCTCGACTGTGGGTCACAGGAACAGGAGGGATTCATTCAACTGCTCGAGGCTGTGACACAGGAACAGGTGGCAGTCACTCAACTGCTCGAGCCTGGGACACAGGAACAGAAGGCAGTCACTCAACTGCTCGAGCCTGGGACTCAGGAACAGGAGGGAGTGACTTAACAGCTGGAGATTGGGAAACAGGAACAGGAGGCAGTCATTCAACTGCTCGAGACTGGGACACATGAACCGGAAAGAGTCACTCAACTGCTTGAGACTGGGTCACAGGAACAGGAGGGAGTCACTCAACTGCTCAAGATTGAGACACGGGAACAGGAGGCAGTCATTCCACTCACGTGTCTGGAATACAGGCACAGGAGGGAGTCATTCAACTGCTCGAGACTGAGACACAGATACAGCAGAGAGTCATTCAACTGCTCAAGATTGGGACACGGGAACAGGAGGCAGTTATTCCACTCACGAGTCTGGAACACAGGGACAGGAGGGGGTCATTCAACTGCTCGAGACTGAGACACCGGAACAGGAGGGAGTCACTCAACTGCTTGAGTCTGGGACACAGGTACAGGAGGGAGTCAATCAACTGTTCGAGACTGGGAAACAGGAACAGGAGGGGGTCACTAAAATGCTCGAGATTGGGACACAGGAACATGAGTGAGTCACTCTGCCGCTCGAGTTTGGGCCACATGAACAGGAAGTATTCATTCAACTGCTCTAGACTGGGTCACAGGAACAGGAGGTAGCCATTCCACTGCACGAAACTGGAACAGAGGAACAGGAGAGAGTCATTCAACTGCTCGAGTTTGTGACACAGAAACAGGAGAGAGTCATTCAACTACTCGAGACTGGGACGCAAGGACAGGATGGAGTCATTCAACTGCTCGAGACTGGGACACAGGAACAGGAGGCAGTCACTCAATTGCTCGAGACTGGGAAACAGGAACAGGAGGCAGTCACTCAACTGCTTGAGACTGGGTCACGGGAACAGGAGTGAGTCAGTCAACTGCTGGAGACTGGGACATAGGGACAGGAGGGAGTCAGTCAACTGCTCGAGACTGGGACACAGGAACAGGAGGGAGTCACTCAACTGTTCGAGACTGGGACACACGACAGGAAGGAGTCACGCAATTGCTCGAGACTGGGACACAGGAACAGGAGGGAATCACTCAATTGCTCGAGACTGGGTCACAGGAACAGGAGGCAGTCATTCCACTGCTTCAGATTGGGACACGGGAACAGGAGGCAGTCATTCCACTGCTTGAGCCTGGGAAACAGGAACAGGAGGGAGTCACGCAACTGCTCGAGATTGGAAACAGGAACAAGAGGTAGTAACGCAACTGCTCGAGTCTGGGTCACAGGAAAAGGAGAGATTCATTCAACTGTTCGAGGCTGGGACACAGGAACAGAAGGAAGTCGCTCAACTGCTCGAGCCTGGGACACAGGAACAGGATGGAGTCACTTAACTGCTTGAGATTGGGGGACAGGAACAGGAGGGAGTCACTCAACTGCTCGAGACTGGGACACAGGCACCGGAGAGAGTCAATCAACTGCTTGAGATTGGGAAACAGGAACAGGAGGGAGTCTCTCAACTGCTCGATACTGGGATACACGAACAGGAGGGAGTCACTTAACTGCTCGATACTGGGAACAGGAACAGGATGGAGTCACTCAATTGATCGAGACGAGGTCACAGGAACAGGAGGCAGTCATTCCACTCACGAGTCTGGAACACAGGGTCAGGAGGGAGTCATTCAACTGCTCGAGACTGTGACACAGGAACAGGAGGGAGTCACTCAACTGCTTGAGACTGGGTCATAGGAACAGGAGGCAGTCATCACATTGCAGGAGACGTGGTCACAGGGAGAGGAGGGAGTCATTCAACTGCTCGAGATTGGGACACGGGAACAGGAGGCAGTCACTCAACTGCTCGAGGCTGGGACACAGGAACAGGAGGTAGTCATTCAACTGCTCGAGACTGTGGCACAGGAACAGGAGGGAGTCATTCAACTACTCGAGGCTGGGAAACCGGAACAGGAGGGAATCATTCAACTGCTCGAGCCTGGGACAAAGGGACAAGAGGGAGTCAGTCAATCGTTCGAGACTGGGACACAGGAACAGGAGGCAGTCACTCAACTGCTCCAGAATGGAATACAGGAACAGGAGAGATTCATTCAACTGCTCGAGATTGGGATACGGGAACAGGAGGCAGACATTCCACTGCACGAGACTGGGACACAGGGACAGGAGGGAGTCATTAAACTGCTCGAGGCTGGGACACAAGAACAGGAGGGAGTCAGTCAACTGCACGAGACTGGAGCACAGGGACAGGAGGGAGTCAGTCAACTGCTCGAGACTGGGACACAGGGACCAGAGGGATTCACCCAACTGCTCGAGACTGGGACACAGGAACATGAGGCAGTTACTGAACTGCTCGAGTCTGGGACACAGGAACAGGAGGGAGTCACTCAACTGCTCGAGACTGGGAGACAGGAACAGGAGGGAATCATTCAACTGTTCGAGCCTGGGAACCAGGAACAGGAGGGAGTCACTCCTCTGTTCGAGACTGGGAAACAGGAATAGGAGGCAGTCAACCTACCGCTCGAGTATGGGCCACAGAAACAGGAAGTCGTCATTCAAGTGCTCAAGTCTGGGACACAGGAGCAGGAGGGAGTCACTCAACTACTCGAGACTGGAACACAGTAACAGGAGAGTGACATTCAACTGCTCGAGTTTGGGACACAGGAACAGGAGGGAGTCATTCAACTGCTCGAGAGTGGGACACAGGAACAGGAGGGAGTCATTCAACTGCTCGAGACTAGGACACAGGAACAGGAGGGAATCATTCAACAGTTCGAGACTGGTAAACAGGAGCAGGAGGGAGTCACTCAACGGCTCGAGACTGGGACACAGGAACGGGAAAAAGTCATTCAACTGCTCTAGACTGGGACAAAGGAGCAGGATGGAGTCACTCAACTGCTCGAGACTGGAGCATAGGAACAGGAGGTAGTCATTCCCCTGCACGAAACTGGAACACTGGAACAGGAGGGAGTCATTCAACTACTCGAGACTGGGACACCGGGACAGGATGGAGTCATTCAACTGCTCGAGTCTGGGACACAGGAACAGGAGGCAGTCACTCAACTGCTCCAGCCTGTGACACAGGAAAAGGAGTGAGTCACTTAATTGATTGAGATTGGGAAACAGGAACAGGAGGGAGTCACGCAACTGCTCGAGATTGGGAAACAGGAACAGTAGGTAGTCACGCAACTGCTCGAGACTCGACACAAGGGTAGGATGCAGTCAATCAACTGCTTGAGTCTGTATCACAGGAACAGGAGGGATTCATTCAACTGCTGGAGACTGGGACACAGGAACTGAAGGCAGTCTCAACTGCTCGAGCCTGGGACACAGGAACAGGACGGAGTCACTCAACTGCACGAGTTTGGGACACAGGAACAGGAGGTAGTCACGCAACTGCTCGAGACTGTGACACAGGAACGGGAAGGAGTCACTCAACTGCTTGAGACTGGGTCACAGGAATAGGAGGGAGTTCGGCATAGGGACAGGAGGGAGTCACTCAATTGCTCGAGACTAGGTCCCAGGAACAGGAGGCAGTCATTCAACTGCTTGAGACTGGGAAACAGGAACAGGAGGGAGTCACGCAACCTGACGAGATTGGGAAACAGGAACAGGAGGTAGTCACTCAACTGCTCGAGACTGGGTCACAGGAACAGGAGGGATTCATTCAACTGCTCGAGACTGGAACACAGGAACCGGAGGGAGTCACTCAACTGCTTGAGACTGCGTCACAGGAACAGGTGAGAGTCACTCAACTGCTCGAGACTGGGACACAGGAACAGGAGGGAGTCACTCAATTGCTCGAGACTGGGTCACAGGAACAGAAGGCAGTCATTCCACTTCCCGAGACTGGTACACGGGAACAGGAGGCAGTCATTCAACTGCTTGAGACTGGGTCACAGGAACAGGTGAGAGTCACTCAACTGCTTGAGACTGGGAAACAGGAACAGGAGGGAGTCACGCAACTGCTCAAGATTGGGAAACAGGAACAGGAGGTAGTCACGCAACTGCTCGACACTCATCACAGGGGTAGGAGGCAGTCAATAAACTTACTGAGACTGGATCACAGGAACAGGAGGGATTCATTCAACTGCTCGAGACTGGGACACAGGAACCGGAGGGTGTCACTCAACTGCTTGAGACTGGGATACAGGAACAGGAGGGAGTCACTCAAATGCTCGAGAGTGGGACACTGGAACCGGACAGAGTCACTCAAGTGCTCGAGATTGGGACACAGGAACAGGAGGGAGTCACTCAACTGCTCGATAATGGGACACAGGGACAGGTGGGAGTCACTCAACTGCTCGAGACTGGGAAACAGGAACAGGAGGGAGTCACTCAACTGCTCGAGATTGGGACACAGGAACAGGAGGGAGTCAGTCAACGGCTCGAGACTGGGAAACAGGAACAGGAGGGAGTCAGTCAACTGCTCGAGACTGGGACACAAGAAGCGTAGGGAGTCACTTAACTGCTTGAGATTGGGAAACAGGAAGAAGAGGCAGTCACTCAACTGCTCGATGCTGGGACACAGGAACAGGATGGAGTCATTCAACTGGTCGAGACTGTGACACAGGAACAGGAGAGATTCATTCAACTGCTCGAGACCGGGAAACAGGAACAGGAGGTAGTCAAGAAACTGCTCGAGACTGGGACACAGGGACAGGAGGGAGTCAGTCAACTGCTCTAGTCTGGGACAGAGGTATGGGAGGGAGTCACTCAACAGCTCGAAACTGGGAAACAGGAACAGGAGGGAGTCATTCAAAGGCTCGAAACTGGGAAAAATGAACAGGAGGGAGTCAGTCAGCTGCTCGAGACTGGGACACAGGGACAAGAGGGAGTCAGCCAACTGCTCGAGACTGGGTCAGAGGAACAGGAGGGAGTCACTCAAATGCTTGAGACTGGGACACAGGGAGAGGAGGGAGTCAGTCAACCACTCGAGACTGGGACAGAGGAACAGGAGGGAGACATTAAACTGCTCGAGACTCGTTCACAGGAACAGGAGGGAGTCACTCAACTGCACAAGACTGGGTCACAGGAACAGGAGGGAGTCAGTCAACTGCTCGAGACTGGGACACAGGGACAGGACGGAGTCATTCAACTGCTCGAGACTGGGACACAGGAAATGGAGGCAGTCATTCAAACGCTGGAGTCTGGGACACAGGTACAGGAGGGAGTCACTCAACTGCTCGAGACTGGGACACAGGAAAAGGAGGCAGTCATTCAACTGCACGAGTCTGGGACACAGGAACTGGAGGGAGTCACTCAAGTGCTCGAGACTGGGACGCAGGGACAGGAGGGAGTCATTCAACTGCTCGAGACTGGGACACAGGAAATTGAGGCACTCATTCATCTGCTCGAGACTGGGACACAGGAACAGGAGGGAGTCAGTCAACTGCTCGAGACTGGGACAATGGAACAGGAGGGAGTCAGTCAACTGCTCGACACTGGCACACAGGGACAGGAGGAAGTCAGTCAACTGCTCGAGATTGGGACACAGGAACAGGAGGCAGTCATTCAAACGCTCGAGTCTGGGACACAGGCACAGGAGGGAGTCACTCAACTGCTCGAGATTGGGACACAGGAACAGGAGGGAGTCACTCAATTGCTCGAGTCTGGGACACAGGAACAGGAGGCAGTCATTCCACTGCACGAGACTGGAACACAGGAACAGGAGGCAGTCACTCAACTGCTCGAGACTGGGAAACAGGAACAGGAGGGAGTCACTCCACTGCTCGAGACTGGGCCACAGGAACAGGAGGGAGTCAGTCAACTGCTCGAGACTGGGACACAGGAACAGGAGGGAGTCACTCAACCGCTCGAATCTGGGACACAGGTCCAGGAGGGAGTCACTCAACTGCTCGAGACTGGGACACAGGAACAGGAGGGAGTCACTCAATTGCTCGAGACTGTGACACAGGAACAGGAGGGAGTCACTCAACTGCTCGAGACTGGGAAACAGGAACAGGAGGGAGTCACTCAACTGCTCGAGACTGGGACACAGGAACAGGAGGGAGTCACTCAACAGCTCAAGTCTGGGACACAGGTACAGGAGTTTGATTCCTGAAGAAGGGATTATGCCCGAAACGTCGATTCTCCTGTTCCCTGGATGCTGCCTGACCTGCTGCGCTTTTCAGCAACACATTTCCAGCTCCGATCTCCAACATCTGCAGACCTCACTTTTTCCTCAGGAGGTAGTCACTCAACTGCTCGAGACTGGGACACAGGAACAGGAGGGAGTCACTCAATTGCTCGAGACTGGGACACAGGAAGAGGAGGCAGTCACTCAACTGCTCGAGACTGGGAAACAGGAACAGGAGGGAGTCACTCAACTGCTCGAGACTGGGCCACAGGGACAGGAGGGAGTCATTCAACTGCTCGAGACTGGGAAACAGGAACCGGAGGGAGCCACTTAACTGCTCGAGACTGGGCCACAGGAACAGGAGGGAGTCAGTCAACTGCTCGAGACTGGGACATAGGGACAGGAGCGAGTCAGTCAAATGCTCGAGACTGTGACACAGGAACAGGAGGGAGTCACTCAATTGCTCGAGTCTGGGACACAGATACAGGAGGGAGTCACTCAACTGCTCGAGACTGGGACACAGGAACAGGAGGGAGTCAAACAATTGCTCGAGACTGGGTCACAGGAACAGGAGGCAGTCATACCACTGCCCGATATTGGGACACGGGAACAGGAGAGAGTCATTCAACTGCATGAGACTGGAACACAACGACAGAGGGGAGTCAATCAACTGCTCGAGGTTGAGACACAGGAACAGGAGGCAGTCATTCAACTGCTTGAGATTGGGAAACAGGAACAGGAGGCAGTCACTCAACGGCTCGAGTCTGAGTCACCGGAACAGGAGGGATTCATTCAACTGCTCGAGACTGGGACACAGGAACAGAAGGCAGTCACTCAATTGCTCGATACTGGGACACAGGAACAGGATGGAGTCACTCAATTGCTCGAGGCGGGAACACAGGGACAGGAGAGAGTCATTCAACTGCTCGAGACTGAGACACAGGAACAGGAGGGAGTCATTCAACTGCTCGAAACTGGGAAACAGGAACAGAAGGTAGTGACGCAACTGCTTGTGACTGGGACACAGGAACAGGAGCGAGTCATTCAACTGCTCGAGACTGGGAAACAGGAACAGGAGGGAGTCACGCAACTGCTCGAGACTGAGACACGGGGATAGGAGGGATTCACTCCACTGCTTGAGACTGGGTCACAGGAACAGGAGGCAGTCGTTCCACTGCACGAGACTGGAAATAGGGACAGGAGGGAGTCACTCAACTGCTCGAGGAGGGGACACAGGAACAGGAGGCAGTCATTCAACTGCTCAAGACTGGGAAACAGGAACAGGAGGGAGTCATTCAACTGCTCGAGACTGGGACACAGGGATTGGAGGGAGTCATTCAACTGCTCGAGACTGGGACACAGGAACAAGAGGCAGTCATTCAACTGCTCGAGACTGTGACACAGGAACAGGAGGTAGTCACTCAATTGTTCGAGACTGGGACACAGGTACAGGAGGCAGTCATTCAACTGCTCGAGTCTGGGACACAGGAACAGGAGGCAGTCACTCAACTACTCGAGACTGGGTCACAGGGACAGGAGGGAATCGTTCAACTGCTCGAGACTGGGTCACAGGAGCAGGAGAGAGTCATTCAACAGCTCGAGACTGTGACACAGGGACAGGAGTGAGTCATTTGACTGCTTGAGACTGGGAAACAGGAACAGGATGGAGTCAGTCATCTGCTCGAGACTGGGACACTGGAACAGGAGGTAGTCGCGCAACTGCTCCAGACTGGGACACAGGAACGGGAAGGAGTTACTCAACTGCTTGAGACTGGGTCACACGAACAGCAGGGAGTCAGTCAACTGTTCGAGACTTGGACATATGGACTGGAGGGAGTCAGTCAACTGCTCGAGACTGGGACACAGGAACGGGAAGGAGTCACTCAACTGCTTGAGACTCGGTCACACTAACAGGAGGGAGTCAGTCAACTGCTCGATACTGTGAAACAGGAACAAGACGGAGTCACTCAACCGCTCGAGATTGCGACATAGGAACAGGAGTGAGTCATTTAACTGCTTGAGACTGGGAAACAGGACCAGGAGGGAGTCAGTCACTTGCTCGAGACTGGGACACAGCGACAGAGGGGAGTCATTCAACAGCTCTAGACTGGGTCACAGGAAGAGGAGGCAGTCACTCAACCGCTCGAGACGGGGCCACAGGAACAGGAGGGAGTCACTCAACTGCTCGATATTGGGACACTGGAAGAGGAAGTAGTCATTCAACTGCTCGAGATTGGGACACAGGAACAGGAGGCAGTCATTCCACTGCACGGAACTGGAAATAGGGACAGGAGGGAGTCACTCAACTGCTCGAGAAGGGGACACAGGAACAGGAGGCAGTCACTCAACTGCTCGAGATTGGGACACAGGGATAGGAGGGAGTCATTCAACCGCTCGAGACTGGGACACAGGAACAAGAGGCAGTCATTCAACTGCTCGAGACTGGGACACAGGAACGGGAAGGAGTCACTCAACTGCTTGAGACTCGGTCACACTAACAGGAGGGAGTCAGTCAACTGCTCGATACTGTGAAACAGGAACAAGAGGGAGTCACTCAACTGCTCGAGACTGGGAAACAGGAACAGGAGGGAGTCACTCCACTGCTCGAGACTGGGCCACAGGAACAGGAGGGAGTCAGTCAACTGCTCGAGACTGGGACACAGGAACAGGAGGGAGTCACTCAACCGCTCGAATCTGGGACACAGGTCCAGGAGGGAGTCACTCAACTGCTCGAGACTGGGACACAGGAACAGGAGGGGGTCACTCAATTGCTCGAGACTGTGACACAGGAACAGGAGGGAGTCACTCAACTGCTCGAGACTGGGAAACAGGAACAGGAGGGAGTCACTCAACTGCTCGAGACTGGGACACAGGAACAGGAGGGAGTCACTCAACAGCTCATGTCTGGGACACAGGTACAGGAGTTTGATTCCTGAAGAAGGGATTATGCCCGAAACGTCGATTCTCCTGTTCCCTGGATGCTGCCTGACCTGCTGCGCTTTTCAGCAACACATTTCCAGCTCCGATCTCCAGCATCTGCAGACCTCACTTTCTCCTCAGGAGGTAGTCACTCAACTGCTCGAGACTGGGACACAGGAACAGAAGGCAGTCATTCAACTGCTCGACTCTGGGTCACAGGAACAGGAGGGAGTCACTCAATTGCTCGAGACTGGGACACAGGAAGAGGAGGCAGTCACTCAACTGCTCGAGACTGGGAAACAGGAACAGGAGGGAGTCACTCAACTGCTCGAGACTGGGCCACAGGGACAGGAGGGAGTCATTCAACTGCTCGAGACTGGGAAACAGGAACCGGAGGGAGCCACTTAACTGCTCGAGATTAGGACACAGGAACAGGAGGGAGTCAGTCAACTGCTCGAGACTGGGACATAGGGACAGGAGGGAGTCAGTCAAATGCTCGAGACTGTGACACAGGAACAGGAGGGAGTCACTCAATTGCTCGAGTCTGGGACACAGATACAGGAGGGAGTCACTCAACTGCTCGAGACTGGGACACAGGAACAGGAGGGAGTCAAACAATTGCTCGAGACTGGGTCACAGGAACAGGAGGCAGTCATACCACTGCCCGATATTGGGACACGGGAACAGGAGAGAGTCATTCAACTGCATGAGACTGGAACACAACGACAGAGGGGAGTCATTCAACTGCTCGAGGTTGAGACACAGGAACAGGAGGCAGTCATTCAACAGCTTGAGATTGGGAAAAAGGAACAGGAGGCAGTCACTCAACGGCTCGATTCTGAGTCACCAGAACAGGAGGGATTCATTGAACTGCTCGAGACTGGGACACAGGAACAGAAGGCAGTCACTCAATTGCTCGATACTGGGACACAGGAACAGGATGGAGTCACTCAATTGCTCGAGACGGGAACACAGGGACAGGAGAGAGTCATTCAACTGCTCGAGACTGAGACACAGGAACAGGAGGGAGTCATTCAACTGCTCGAAACTGGGAAACAGGAACAGAAGGTAGTGACGCAACTGCTTGTGACTGGGACACAGGAACAGGAGCGAGTCATTCAACTGCTCGAGACTGGGAAACAGGAACAGGAGGGAGTCACGCAACTGCTCGAGACTGAGACACGGGGATAGGAGGGAGTCATTCAACTGCTCGAGACAGGGTCACAGGAATAGGAGGCAGTCACTCAACCGCTCGAGACTGAGA